>NW_020664583.1:5003761-5170233 GCF_002925995.2 Terrapene triunguis
ACAGAGATGATTTTTACCTTTTTCTTTAATTAAAAGCCTTCTTTTTTTAAGAACCAGATTGATTTCTCCTTGTTTTAAGATCCAAGGGGGTTTGGATCTGTATTCACCAGGAGTTGGTGAAAGGAGGGTGGAAGGAAGGAGGGGGGATGGTTAACTTCTCCTTGTTTTAAGATCCAAGGGGGTTTGGATCTGTGTTCACCAGGGAATTGGTGAAAGGTTTCTCAAGGCTTCCCAGGGAGGGAATTCTTGTGATGGTGGCAGCGGACCAAAGCTAAGCTGGTAGATAAGCTTAGAAGTTTTTATGCAGGCCCCTACATTTGAACCCTAAAGTTCAAAGTGGGGATCCAGCCTTGACAGCTAGGCACAGCCGTTTTCTTAGGTTCTGTGTAATTCAAATGCATGAAGAACTGCTAACACAAATAAGAGGTTCGCACAAACATCAAAGTCCAACCAGAGGGAAACATGACCTTAATTGCTCAAACGTTTTTAGTACACAAAAAATTGTTTTCTAGAAAGGTTAGATAAATTAGTCCTTATAAACAAAAGTTACTAACTTGCAGACAGCTTGGTTAAAAATAAGGAGCTGCTATGAATAGCATAGTCTTTTGCTTCTGGCATTTATTTTAGTAATCAAACAGCTATTGAATTATACACCTTTCCTTTGAGAGTTCCTCAGCACACGTTTTACAACTGCATTTCACAAGTTAGTAATATCTTTCAAAGGCCTGGTCTACACTAGGAGTTTATCTCGAATTTAGCAGCGTTAAACCGAATTAACCCTGCACCCGTCCACACAATGAAGCCCTTTACTTCGATATAAAGGGCTCTTAATATCGATATCTGTACTCCTCCCTGACGAGGGGAGTAGCACTGAAATCGGTATTGCCATTTCGGATTAGGGTTAGTGTGGCCGCAATTCGACGGTATTGGCCTCCGGGAGCTATCCCACAGTGCACCATTGTGACCTCTCTGGACAGCAATCTGAACTCGGATGCACTGGCCAGGTAGACAAGAAAAGCCCTGCAAACTTTTGAATTACATTTCCTGTTTACTCAGCGTGCAGAGCACAGGTGACCATGCAGAGCTCATCAGCACAGGTAACCATGCAGTCTGAGAATCGAAAAAGAGCACCAGCATGGACCGTACGGGAGGTACTGGATCTGATCGCTATATGGGGAGAGGATTCAGTGCTAGCAGAACTAGGTTCCAAAAGACGAAATGCCAAAACATTTGAAAAAAATCTCCAAGGGCATGACGGAGAGAGGCCATAATAGGGACTCACTACGGTGCCACGTGAAAGTTAAGGAGCTCAGACAAGCCTATCAAAAAACAAAGGAGGCAAACGGTCGCTCCGGGTCAGAGTCGCAGACATGCCGCTTCTACGCTGAGCTGCATGCAATTCCAGGGGGGGCCGCCACCACTACCCCACCTCTGACCATGGATTCCGAGGCGGGGGTAATCTCAGCCACACCTGAGGATTTTGTGGACGGGGAAGAGGAGGAGGAGGAGGAGCTTGCAGAGAGCACACAGCACTCCGTTCTCCCCAACAGCCAGGATCTTTTTCTCAGCCTGAGTGAAGTACCCTCCCAACGCTCCCAAGGCAGTATCCAAGACCATGACCCCATGGAAGGGACCTCAGGTGAGTTTACCTTTTAAAATACAAAACATGGTTTAAAAGCAAGCGTTTTTTAATGATTAATTTGCCCTGAGGACTTGGGATGCATTCGCGGCCAGTACAGCTACTGGAAAAGTCTGTTAACGTGTCTGGGGATGGAGCGGAAATCCTCCAGGGACATCTCCATGAAGCTCTCCTGGAGGTACTCCAAAAGCCTTGCAGAAGGTTTCTGGGCAGTGCAGCCTTATTCCGTCCTCCATGGTAGGACACTTGACCACGCCATGCTAGTAGCAAGTAATCTGGTATCACTGCATGACAAAGCCTGGCAGCGTATGGTCCCGGTGTTTGCTGGCATTCAAGCAACATTCGTTCTTTATCTCGCTGTGTTATCCTCAGGCGAGTGATATTGTTCATGGTAACCTGGTTGAAATACGGGAATTTAATTAAGGGGACAGAGGTGGCCGTTCCTACTGGGCTGTTTGCCTGTGGCTGAAAAGAAATCCTTCCCTGCAGTTAGCCAAGTGCGGGGGGGGAAGGGCCGGGGCGGGGGGGGGGGAGAGGAAATCTTCCCTGATACCAGCCATGCGGTGGCGGAGGGATAAAGTGATCACCCCAGAGAATTGGATGGGAGGGGGGGTTAGTTTGGTTTCTGCTGCTGCACGTTAACAGGAAAACTGCAGCACTCAAGGGGCTTTGCTTGGTATGTGGGAAAGGAGGGCGCTGCTTGTAGGAAAGCTGCAGAAGCCGAAAGACAATGGCTTACCATGGCCGCATGCAAGCCGAATTCTGTTGCCCGGACCGGTGTCTGTGCTCTCTAACACCAAAGCTGCAGGCACTCAATATTAAAAGATGCAAAATGCGACCTTGTACCGAAATCACATGTGCTATATAATGTGAATAGTGTTGTTCACCGTGAAAGAGTATAAGCATTGTTCTGTAAAATGTATCTTTTTAAATACTTCTCTCCCTTTATCCCCTCCCGCCCGCAGCTGCAAATTTTTCAAGCCTCCCTCCTCCGTCCTGAAGGCTATCTCAGATAAGACGTCGAAAAAAAGAGGATGCGAGATGAAATGTTCTCGGAAATCATGGAATCCACCCGCAATGAAAGAGCTCATCTGAATGAGTGGAAGGACATGGTATCAAAGTACAGGAAAGATGCCAGTGAACGTGAGGACAGGAGGGACGCTCGAGATGAGAGGTGGCAGGCTGCAACGCTGGGGCTGCTGCGTGATCAAACGGACATGCTCCGGCATCTGGTGGAGCTTCAGGAACGGCAGCAGGAGCACAGAGTGCCACTGCAACCGCTGTATAACCTCCCTCCCCCGTCACCATGCTCCATACCCTCCCAATCCACCCCAGTGGACAGCCCAACCAAAAGGCTGTCATTACTTTGAACTTTTTTAGTGGCCTTTTCCTTCCCTCCTATCTTCCTCCCAAACCTCACCCGGGCTACCTTCTCAGTTCTCTCCCTCTTTTTATAATCAATTAATAAACAATGCATGATTTTTAAATGATAGTGACTTTATTTCCTTTGAAAGCAAGCTGGGATCGAAGGGGGAGGGTGGGTTGCTTACAGAGAACGAGTCAATCAAGGGGGTGGGTTTTCATCAAGGAAAAACAAACAGAACGTTCACACGGTAGCCTGGCCAGTCATGAAACTGGTTTTCAAAGCTTCTCTGATGCGCAGCGCTTCCTGGTGTGCTCTTCTAATTGCCCTGGTGTTTGGCTGCGCGTAATCAGCGGCCAGGCGATTTGTCTCAGCCTCCCACCCCGCCATAAAGGTCTCCCCCTTACTTTCACAGAGATTGTGGAGCACACAGCAAGCAGCAATAACAATGGGAATATTGGTTTGGCTGAGGTCTGAGCGAATCAGTGAAGATCGCCAGCGACCTTTTAAACGTCCAAATGCACATTCTACCACCATTCTGCACTTGCTCAGCCTGTAGTTGAACAGCTCCTGACTCCTGTCCAGGCTGCCTGTGTATGGCTTCATGAGCCATGGCATTAAGGGGTAGGCTGGGTCCCCAAGGATAACTATAGGCATTTCAACATCCCCAACTGTTATTTTCTGGTCTGGGAAGTAAGTCCCTTGCTGCAGCTGTTTAAACAGAGTAGCGTTCCTGAAGACGCGAGCGTCATGAACCCTTCCCGGCCATCCTACGTTGATGTTGGTGAAACGTCCCTTGTGATCCATCAGTGCTTGCAGCACCATTGAAAAGTACCCCTTGTGGTTTACGTACTGGCTGCCCTGGTGCTCCAGTGCCAAGATAGGGATATGGGTTCCATCTATCGCCCCACCACAGTTAGGGAATCCCATTGCAGCAAAGCCATCCACTATGACCTGCACGTTTCCCAGAGTCACTATCTTTGGTAGCAGCAGCTCAGTGATTGCTTTGGCTACTTGCATCACAGCAGCCCCCACAGTAGATTTGCCCACTCCACATTGATTCCCGATTGACCGGTAGCTGTCTGGCGTTGCAAGCTTCCACAGGGCTATCGCCACTCGCTTCTCAACTGTGAGGGCTGCTCTCATCTTGGTATTCTGGCGCTTCAGGGCAGGGGAAAGCAAGTCACAAAGTTCCATGAAAGTGCCCTTACGCATGCGAAAGTTTCGCAGCCACTGGGAATCGTCCCACACCTGCAACACTATACGGTCCCACCAGTCTGTGCTTGTTTCCCGGGCCCAGAATTGGCGTTCCACGGCATGAACCTGCCCCATTAACAGCATGATCTCCAAAGCGCCGGGGCCCGCGGTTTGATAGAATTCCATGTCCATGTCCTCATCACTCTCGTCGCCGCGCTGCCGTAGCCTACTCCTCGTCGCCTGGTTTTGCAGGTTCTGGTTCAGCATAAACTGCACGATAATGCGCAAGGTGTTTACAATGTTCATGACTGCTGTCTTGAGCTGAGCGGGCTCCATGCTTGCCGCAGTATGGCGTCTGCACTGTTCACCCAGGAAAAAGGTGCGAAACGGTTGTCTGCCGTTGCTTTCCAGGAGGGAGGGGAGGATGTACCCAGAAACACCAGCGACAATGTTTTTGGCCCCATCAGGCATTGGGATCTCAACCCAGAATTCCAATGGGCGGAGGAGACTGCGGGAACTATGGGATAGCTATGGGATAGCTACCCACAGTGCAACGCTCCAGAAATCGACACTAGCCCCAGTACAGGGACGCACAACACCGAATTAATGTGCTTAGTGTGGCCGCATACATTCGACTTTATACAATGTTTTCAAAAACCGGTTTCTGTAAAATCGGGATAATCCCGTCGTGTAAACATACTCAAAGACAGAGCACTAGATACTTCAACCTAAAAAGGAAACTTTCTGGAGTCATGTGTCAAGTAAAATAAAAACTATTTATGGGGTTTTATGTTCTGACAGAGATCCCACTACTAACCCTGCTTGAAAAGTAACTACAATGCACAAGAAAAGCTTGCCAACGTACTTACGTATTTTACAGTGAGATATTTGTTTGTTTTGAAACTACATTTCATTCGCTTTTAATAGTCTAGAATCTCCAGTTATAACCTGTACCATGATATTATACTTTGAGCTGACAGAAGGGAAAAAAAGAAAGACACTAAGTCAGTGATTCCCAAACTGTGGGACATACTCCCCTAGGGGGTGCAGAAAAACATTCGGAGGTGGGTGCATGGCAGAGCCTGGGCCAGTCCCCAGAGGGGATGGGGAGGGAGCGTGACCCAGCCCTGCTCCAACCCCAGATCCACTCTGCCCTGTGCTCTGCCCCTAGCCCAGCTCCAGCCCCACTCCACCCCACGCCCAGCCCAGCTCAACCCTCATTCCCTCTCCACCCCAAGACCAGCTCTGCCTCTAGCCCAGCTCCTTCCCCATCCCCAGTTCTGTCCCCAGCTCTACCTTCAGCCCAACACCTCTGCTGAGGAAGCCTTGGCTGTGCAGTAATGGAGGGGAGATGCGACAGATTCCATAAATGCAGGGGGGAGGGGAACGACGACAGGAGAAGTTTGGACACCACTGAACTAAGCCATTCTCTCAAGTTTAACCAGCATGAGAAACATCAATTTGTAACAGAACTAACAACTTCAGGTTTGTTTGGTTGTTTTTTTGTTTTGTTTTTCAAATAGTGGCCATTCATCTCCATTTTTCCAGTTCTGCACCTCTAATGAGCAGAGATCGAAGGGGGGGGAATCTATGCTTAAAGAAAGAGTTTAGATTGTGACACAAATCAACAAAATCCAGTAAATACAAAACTGAAACCAATTCTCTCTCTACTGCGAATGCTACTGTATTTCAAAGTAAGCTTGTGCTAACTACTTATTTTCTATAATACTGTGCCTACTTATAGCAGATTGGAAAAGTCTTCAGCAATTCTCTGGGTGGTTTTGTAGGAGAAACAGAGAGAACCCAATGGAATATTCCTTTCTACAATATAGTGATTAGGTATTAGGAGCTGAGCTATGGAAGTAGCATTTGAAATTGTGCTCTTTGATGGGTAAATTCTTTTTATTATTTGCTTTGTAGCTTTTTTAAGACATCAGACGCAAGCATTAATGCTTGTCCACGACATTTACGTTGCTGTTGTGGCTTGCCAGGCTATACCTGAATACCAGCAAATTCACATTTTGGATTTTAAAAACCAAAATAATAAATAAATAAATGTAGCAGCCTCTATTACACACAACATAGCAGTGATGATTATTATTACAGGTCTTAATTCACCATTTTAGTAAAAGTGTCTAAACTCACTCCTTATAAAATTTTTATAATTTCCTTTTATTTTATCTAGGTAATTAAAGCATGTGTTGTTGTTATTTTTTCTTAAACCATTATTGTTTTTGTTTTTTTTTTAACAGCCAAAAGTGTCTCCCCTGAACAATCATAGCCTAATTAAACTATTTTTATAGGCAAGTTAAGTTGTAATTTAGCTAAAAGAAGGTTAACTCAAGTAGTTTTTCTAGGTATTATTTATTCTGTTTACAAATGGGTAAGTTTTCAGTGACCATCTGCCTTATTGGTCGATGCTGGCGTCAACTAAGTACTGATTAATTAATAGTTTTAACCCTTAGGTTTCCTGGACCTGCCCTAAACAGCAATGTCTAAT
The DNA here is from genome assembly GCF_002925995.2 of Terrapene triunguis. NCBI lineage: Eukaryota > Metazoa > Chordata > Testudines > Emydidae > Terrapene > Terrapene triunguis. Next base: position 5,010,461 of record NW_020664583.1, read on the forward strand.
TCATTGTATAGTAGTTTATCTATTTAAACCTTTGTAAGGTATTTTATATTATATGCTTATACATAACAATGTTGAGATTATGTGTCTCTTGGTTATATGTTTTATTTCACTTAACCTTTTTTTTTTTTAATTTTGGGGTTTTATTTTGTTGTTGTTGCAACAAAAACATTTTTTGCATGCAAAAGTATGGAAGAACAACAACATTAAACCTTTTTATACCACCACATTATTTCATTGTAATAATTAGGATATAACTATCATTCGTGTATTATAATATACTAATTTTTTTTGCAAGTTTCAGTCATAAATATGGTATGTTTAACCAAACATTAAATTAAAATTAACAATAAGTTTAAAAAAAGTTTAACCAACAATTTCATTATAAATAATTTTTTTATTGATTAAAATTTTGTTTAACTTAGTTAATTTTAATTTGGCATTTGTTAAGCAATGTGGCCAGTTGTTTGGTACTACCCGGTTTAAAATTCGTAAGTTCATTAAAAACAAACAATATTATGTAGCGTTGATGGCTGTATTATAGCTACAACAATATATACTGTTTGGTTACCTGTGTTACAGATCCTGGCTTTGGTGGAACTCTAGGCGAATGGAGCAGCTTCTCAACAAACTTGGGAGAGATTAGTTTCAGGGCCTAGGCATTTGGATTGGAGGGTCCCCACTGCCATCGGGAGTGTGTGCAGACATGGGGTCTGGATATGGAGTGTGTGCCTAGAGACCCAGAGCCAGAGAGACAGTGCCTATACTCTGTGTAGCTCCAGGAAGTCAAGAGCATGTGGGAACCAAGTTTTGGTTCAGCACAGCACCCTGGTGAGCAGCTAGGAGTGGAAGTATTCATTGGGTGTCAATAAAACATTTACCACAATATTTCTTTTACCAAGGTATAGACTGGGAAATACTACAATAAGTTCAACTACTGCAGGTGGTAAAAATGGCTCCCGCTCTAACAGTGGCAACAGTTTGTTTTTAAAGCACTAGCAGTTATACAAGTTATTCCCATTTTTTCTAAAAATGTGACATTTTAGTTCACACAAATAAGATGGAACCAGACTGATCTACTTTTTAAGATCAGAGCACTTGCATGATTTTCTCCCTTTAAAAAAAAAAAAAAAAAGTTGAAGCTATTTCAAATATTTCCAGTGACTGAGTTTGCTCTAAGTCACTGAAAAAAACACCACCACATTTTAATGAACTTGTTTGCACCACTTCTAAACAGGTCCGTAGGAGTGCTCCCATGTCAAGGGACTTTCAGTCAACTTTCTTCTTACCCTATAAACTTTTCATAACTCTTTCTAGGCTCCCCAATCACCCAGAAGTTGGAGTGTTCTTATTCTCTTCCCTTTCCTCCAATGCCACCCAATTTAAGTATGATACAAAATAGGGACAACTGTCATTGAATCATATTTCGCCTAGAAGCTGGCTACCTAAACTGCTGGTTAAAAATGTGGACAGATTCAGCTGTTATCAAGGGGTTAAATGGTGCTTTAGGACTACAAGTAGATACTGTACTGTAGGTGGCCAACTGATATGAAATTTAGCTACACTCTGAATATAGAAATTGCCAAAAGAGAAATAAAGCTGAAGTGCAGTGAATTACCTTTTCATTCAGTGCAGTATTTCGTGCCCTTTTAAAATGTTTCACGCACACACATAAAATAGCCTCTTATGTTGTTCAACACCGTTTTTTTAAGTACAAGGATTCCATTGTAATTGGTTTGATTTTGGTTTCTCTGTGTTCGGTTATTCTTATCCAGGTAGTTAGTTAGATCTTTAGCACAGTAACTATGAAGTCACGTGGCATTTATTGCCAAGAGTGACCATCGTGACATACATCAAGTTTAGTTCCAGTCACTCTTCAACTATAAATGCTACTATGTCTATTTGTTCATTATTTTCGAAGTCTCACCTCTTTGATCTAATTATTATATAAAAGTATAAATGTGAAAATTCATCCAAAAAACAAGCTGATATTAATTTTTTGAAAAGTACAGCAGATTATGACAAGGTAAAACTGGTGAAATCCAGTAATGTATTTGCAAATTAAATTGATTCAGATGTTTTATGCAGAAGTATAAGTAAAAATATTACATTCATCATCATTCACCTCAACGTGAGATGTGATACTCATTAGGGGAATGTAACATACTTTCATCTAGCCTAAAAATAAACATTAGCATCTAACATCAATACATTGCTACAGCAGAGCAGCTTCTTGACTTCCTTTTTCTTATGTTTTTCTTTTAAGTGAAAGTTTTTCTTCTTCTTAGCAAAATACACACTTTTCTTTTTTATAAAGCCAGTCAATAAGACCTCTCTCATTCTTTGTTAGATTTTTTTTCCCCATTAAGAACCCAAGGTGGAGAGATCTGATGCATAAGAAGAGATCTCTTCCCCGCATTTTTCTTTTTTCTATCAACACTCTTCTCTTTAGAACTCTAACCAATTCCTATTCAATGTGTGCACAAATACGATATCATACAAAGAAAAAACTTACTTTTCCACTCTTCTCCCAGATATCTGCATTCTTTCCTCTACATATCAAGGAAAGAATGGCCCTAGGGGGTCTTTCCTCTTTTTTAACCTGATACGTACTCAGAGCTCTGAAACATGAGGCTTGTTCCCATTCTGGTCACAATTTCAGAACTTGGTATTCAACCAATAAGTCTATTTCATCATGGCAATGATGAAAGAATTGCTTTACCATGGCAAAGGGAACAAATTCATTACAGCTGTCCTAGTGGCAGTCAAGGTTCCACCAGAGGGAGTCTATGAAGCTATAGAAGCAGAGGAAAGCCTCTGCAGAGCTTTACAACAGATTTCTAATAAATGGAATAGTTGTGTACCAGATTCCCTCAAGTGCAATTTGTGCCATACCCTAAACATCTTTACTGCTACCGTAAGCTGAATTAATTCAGTGAACAGCACCGATAAGTGCAGCCTCAATAATTCAGTGCAGGATTTCTACAATACTTTCTTGGACAACTGAAGAATTCATAGGCTTCCAAGCTATGCTAAAGTTCTTGGGATTTAACAAGTGCTATGATGGTGAAAGCCAACCTCCTTTGCAGATATCTCTGAGGGCTTGTCTACACTGACCCACAGTTTGGACTAAAGGGCTGCCAATAGTAGTATTCAACAAAGCGCTATGCTGTAACTTCTGCGTGTGAACGCTGTGAGCACAAACTGAAATATTCCTAGTTCACATTAATGGAATCCTCTTCAAACAAGACTATATTTAATAGGAATTAGGAACCTTTTAGTCTGAGCCCACAGCGCAGCACTTTGGTGCGCACTGCTATTCACAACTCTGTAGTCCCAACTACATAGCCTAAGTGTCCAGTGCCCTTTAAAATATGCTTTGACTCACGGGCATATAGTTCATTGCACCAGACTACTTGCTTCAGTGGGTTCCTGCACCTTCCTCCTACATTTTAATGGCACACCAATACAACATGAGCATATGGAGAGATGTGACAGCATGAAACAGATATTTTATATAAATAAGCCATAAAAATGTTAAATAGTATATTTTTAATGTGTTCATGGTGCTGTGATTTAAGAAGCAACTAGAGAAATCCATTCTCTTCAACATATCCAAGAGGGTTACTGACCTAAGAAACAATGTCAAGCGATTTGCCCAGTGTGGGATGAAATTTACCCAATATGGTTATTTCTCAAGATTATTTTATCTGGCTGAAATTATCTTTTACCATTTTGATCTTCCTCACAACTCTCAATTTTTGGGGGGAGGAGGAGGAACTCATTTTTGTTTAAGACTGTCGTTCAATCACTACTTCCAGATTCATTACTATTTCATAATAGGTTTGTTAATTGCCCTAAATCTCTGAAAGGTTCTATCGCACCAGGTAAACTCAATAAACCTTTATTACTGAGCCCAGACGGGCGAGTTCAACAGCACTGTGAAATGAATGTGAGTATTTCAAAAACCGTGGTCATCTTACAGACTTCATTGTGGGAGAAGTTACTCCAGGCTGAAGGCCACGGTATCACCAGAATTAAGTTCTTATAACAGCAAGAATGGTATGTACATCAATTAAATTAATATTCTGTAGCTGTACATTTCCGTGTTATTGTTTTAAGATTTTTTTGCCCCTTTCTTTCATGCAGTCTGATCTGAAATCTGAAAATCCCTGGATAAATGCATCCTTTGTGCAAGCCCCTCCCTAGTCACCAGTCAGTGAAAATTACTCAAATGAAATCTTTTTCTGAACTGAAACAAAAAGCAAAAGATGCACATACCTGCCATTTCGGCCTTGAAGAACTGAATGAGTGACTGTGTGAAGGAAAGAATCCATTTATCCATGATGTTGTTGCTCTCCTTCATCGTGTTCTCATTGTACAGGAATTCCTTTCCATCTTCCTATAAACATCATTGGAAAAATGAATAGTAGTATAGCATGTCAATGCTTGAACACATTAAATCCTATAAAATAATATCTATCATCAGTAGATCTCAAAGCGCTTCACAATCTTTTAATGTGTTTATCTCACAACACCTCTGTGAGTTAGGTCAGTGCCATTTTAACCTCATTTTACAGATGGGGAACTGAGACAGAGAATAAGGGTATGTCTACACTACCCACCAGATCGGCGGGCAGCGATCAATCCAGCGGGGGTCGATTTATTGCATCTAGTCTAGACACGATAAATTGACCCCCGAGCGCTCTTCCGTCGACTCCTGTACTCCACCGCCGCGAGAGGCGCAGGCAGAGTCGACAGGAGAGCGGGAGCAGTCGACTCACCACGGTGAATACACCACGGTAAGTCGATCTAAGTCCGTCAACTTCAGCTACGTTATTCACGTAGCTGAAGTTGCGTAGCTTAGATCGATCCCGCCCCCAACTGTAGACCAGGCCTTGGTGTCTTGCCCAAGATCACAGTCTGTGGTGAAGTAGGGAACTGAATCCAAGTCTCCCATGTCCTAAACTAGTGCCCTAACAACTGGACCATCCTTCCTCTTAAAAGCCCATTTGTTATCCATTGACAAAAGCGTCCTGTCCAGGCTCTTCTCCATTACATTGGTTAGTAAGAGTACTCAGTGTCAGATACACATTTGTTCTTGGGACACATTAACAGAAAAAGCCAAAATAAACTGACTTGCACTGATCCCTGTTTCATTACACAACAATGTAAACTACAAAAGGGACCAGTTTTTTGTATTTATTAGAATACAGAAATAGTAGTACAGTACACAAGGGAATTCAATAATCCCACGTTTTACACCTTTTACATGTAGCCTAATCACAATTTACAAACACAGGCTAATGATACTGATTTTTACATCCCCTTCATCCAGCTGGAATCCAAAGCATTTAACAAACTTTACTGACTATGAGGGATGTGTGTGTGTGTTTGTGTTAGTTAAAATATATATAAGTGAAAATTATATAGATAGATATAGAACATGTACACCTCTACCCCGATATAACGCTGTCCTCGGGAGCCAAAAAAATCTTACCACGTTATAGGTGAAACCACGTTATATCGAACTTGCTTTGATCCGCCGAAGCACGCAGTCCCCCCGAGCGCTGCTTTACCGCGTTATATCCGAATTCATGTTATATCGGGTCGCGTTATATTGGGGTAGAGATGTATATAAATAACTTTCATTTTGAAATGCAGCAATTGTTCAACAGCACATGGCACCCCAAAAGAATTGTTAAGGGTAGGTGGAAAGGATAGCAAACCCAACTGGAACTGCCGGAGGAATTTTAGGCAGGCATCATGTCATTACTGTACATATTTAGCATTTCATGAGAGGCAGCACTGTCCACTGCCCCTGAACACTGGACTCTAATGTATTATACACTGCAAAAGAGAAGGTGGGAAAAGGCTAGAAGTATATGTGCTAAATTGGTAATCTATCCATTCACTTTGCTCTTTCAGGGAGGGAGGGAGAATATCACATTGACTTCTAACTGCGCAGCTTTTAAACAATGATCAGTGGAGATCCCTACTGAATCCCTTATACCACTCCCTGCAGGTTTTCTCTAAAGGCCTGCTATCCCTGTAGTGAGGATTTTCATTCTTGAAAAATCTAATTTAAAAAAAAAATAAAAAAAATCACAGTTTGAGAGGGGTTAGGTCTGAAGACAAGGAAAAAATGGACAAGAATGTGTTGCACTAATTTGCAGGCACACTTATCCAACCATAGAATTAGCAAGAGACATGGTAAGACACATGTTTTTATGTGACCTTTAAGCAAGTGCATCTTGTTTAGAAAATATGAAATAGGAAGTCTTCTGTTATTTGTTGAAAGTAATTACAGTAGGCTTCCTAATAATAAGAACTGTTCTTTCCAAATGCCACTGAAATACATTTCTTCTATATAGGAGGCTTGCCTTTGTCACAAGGTTTCTTGTAATGGTATAGTAAAGAAATAGTATCTCACGTACAGCATCTTCCATCCAAAAAGATCCCAAACTGCTTTGCAAACTTAAAACAATTATCTACATGAAACGCACAGATTAACATACCTACCTTCACAGATCCAGTTATCACCCCAAACACACCAAGAAATCTTAGCTACAGCCAGGTACTCAGATACCATAGAATATGCTCTGAGGAGAAAGTCCATGATGTACACCTTAACATGCTTAAAAGCACCATCACCAAACAAGGACACTCCACCAGAGAAGCAGATTGCATCAAGGAACGGGCCACACAAATAGTCCAAAAGAACCTGCTTCAATACAAAAATAAAACTCCATCACCACTAGCTGTTACCTACCACCCCACACTGGAAACCCATACTGGGTATCAAACAATTACAACCCATACTTGATAGGGAGCACACCCTGAAAGAAATCTTTCCTGAACGCTCTCTTCTGGCCTTTAAACAACCTCATCATCAGAAGCATAGAATCATAGAATATCAGGGTTGGAAGGGACCTTAGGAGGTCATCTAGTCCAACCCCCTGCTCAAAGTAGGACCAATCCCCAGACAGATTTTTGCCCCAGATCCCTAAGTGGCTCCCTCAAGGATTAAACTCAACTCTGGGTTTAGCAGGCCAATGCTCAAACCACTGAGCTATCCCTCCCCCCCCCCCCCGCCCCCAGCAAGCTCCCCACAGACCAGGGCACACCAACTCAAAGCAACACCAGACCCTGCCAGAAGAACAGATGCAAAACCTGCAGACATCTCTCCACTGCTGATGATCAACACCCCCCACAACACACCTTTCAAGATCCAGAGATCCTACACATACTTATCACTGCATGTGGTGCACTGGACGAGGTACACAAAATGCCCCAATAATAACAATGTGGGTGAAACCAGACAATCACTATGCTCTCGAATGAACTCTCACAGAAAAATAAGACAAACACACCATATCAACTGTCACTCTAGGTCTGACCTCTCAGTCCTCATCCTCAAAGAAATCCTGTACTACACCTTCACAAGACAAGCCTGCGACCTTAATTTTATCACTTTGCTAGACACTAAAAATCATGGACTGAACAGAGTCACTGGATGTATGGCTTATTACAACTATCTGTAACCCACTTAATCCCCTGCTCCTGGCTTTTTCCCCCCTCCCTTTTCCCCCTATGACTGCTGGGATATTAATGGGCCACTGTCCCTTGAAATATGTGTTAACTACTTACACTAAATAATCTGTTCCACCTTGTATTCAGAATGTTACAGCTGAATACATTACCTCACCCACCTTTTCTCTCTCGCAAACTTAAAGCAATATTGTGTGGCCACAGTCCCAACCTATACCATATCAAGGCTGTTAAAGGCTGGAAAGCAAAAGCCATTAGAATTTAAGTCAGTACACCACATCTGGCCATAGGCCTCTCTACATTGCAATTAAAAACCCACGGTTGGCCTGTCCCAGCTGACTCGGGCTAAGGGGCTGATTAATTGCAGTGTAAAAGTTCAGGCTTGGGACCCCAGAGCCTGTGCTCCATCCTGAGTCCAAACATCTACACTGCAATTAAATAGCCCCTTCACCCGAGCCCCACAAGCCTGAGTCAATGGTGCGGGCCAGCCGCGGGTGTCTAATTGTAATGTAGGCATACCCTCAGTTGAGGAGCTCATCTTTGAACTGGGATTCCACTGATTGCCCAGACAAGTGAAACTACATATGGATCTCTTTGTCCACGATTCATGCAACCACCTCTGTGGTGCAAAGTGCAAGCTGCTTAATGGTGCACAACAAGATTACACAACAACTCAGGGTGGGGAAAGTGAACAATAATTTACCCAACTGTAACTGCAATGGCAATTTTAAGGGGCAGAATGTAATTACCAGATTTCAGCCAGGACACTGGGATTAGCTATTTCTCTCTTACAGGAAGTATAATGAAACTAACGAGTGGCCAGAGCCTCTATATTAGGTCTTACCCAAAAAATAACACCTTCAGCAGCATATTATCTTCTAATTCTATGCTGAGGCATTGTTTCATTACTGATTCATAAAGAAAAATTACATTTGCTGAATCAAAAAATTATTTGCTGAAGGATCCAGGTTTTCCACATACGTCTCCTAACCCCAGCTCTGCTGATCTTGCAAAATCTAATGGGATGACAGCACAAAATGGTTGGCTGCAAAGCTCATTTCAGCTAATTCCATGGTCACAGGTGAAAAAAAAATTGAATGTTTTTAGGGAACATGAGAAATTTCTTATGAAGGCTGTGAGGATCCTCAGAAAAGCCTCGTTAATTATAAGGTAGTTACCAAACTTTCCTTGAAAAGATTACTACTAAAAAGACAAAACCATTTGCACAACTATTTATTGAAGTCTGCTGCCATTATCACTTCAAATGGCAGCCTTCCAAAGTGATTATTAATAGTGGCTACCATAATTTCAAGAGTACTACAAGGTCTGAACTTTTTGCTTAGTTTTTGCTTAGTTTCCAGCCTATTGGAAATGTCTGCACTAATAAGTGGTAACTTGTTATATGATGACTTTGTTGAAAGGAAGAAATTGCTTTCAAAGGATCCCACACTCCACATATGTAAAAATTTCAACATCTGGCAAAATAATAGTGTTGCTGAGGAAAGACATTTTGATCTTTTTTGTGGATTATAACAGGAAGTGTTCAACACACATATCACTTACTCCAGTGTCTTTCATTAGCTCTTGACATTTACTGGTTACATTCAAAGACCTATTGCAGATAGTAACTATTTTACAAAAATGCAATATAGGTTATATATGGTGCTGTCCTCTTCCTATTGCTAAGTGATTCATAGAATCATAGGACTGAAAGGGATCTTGAGAGGTCATTTAGTCCAGTCCCCCATACTTATGGCAGGACAAAGTATTATCAAGACCATCCTTGACAGGTCTTTGTCTAATCTGCTCTTAAAAATATCTCCATTGACAGAGATTCCACAACCTCCCTAGGCAATTTATTCCAGTGCTTAACCACCCTGAGAGTTAGGAATTTTTTCCTAATGTACAACCTAAACTGCCCTTGCTGCAATTTAAACCCATTGCTTCTTGTCCTATCCTCGGAGATTAAGAAAAACAATTTTTCTCCCTCCTCCTTTTAGGTACATGAATGTCTAGTATCAAGTATTCTTGACTACCAACATTTTTATGCAAATCTACAGTGAATGCAGTTATCTTAGGCGGCATGTGTGACTTTTTTTAGGAATGATGAATTTCTTTATTCAGTATTACTGATTTACAGTATACTGGGCTAGATGGACCTTTGGTCTGACCCAGTATGAGAGTTCTTACAGTAGTCTAATCCTCTCAGGATTAGACTACTCTCCGTAATTTTTTTTATTATTTATTGGTGACTTCATTGATTTTTTTGGTATGTATGCTATCAAGAGTGCTTTTGAAGCTCTGAGAAATTATCACTCCAAACTTAAGTAAAGGTCAGCAAGATGAGAGAGTCAAAGCTTCAAACCCTCCTTTCCTATTACCTAGTTGTGAGCTATGAAGCAAAACATGCCCTGGCGCTCAAGAAGGCGAGGATGGATTTGTGGCAGTTGCTGCCTTTAAACTAGAAAACATGTCCAGATTATGCAATTAGTGACAGATTTACAGGCTCGGTACGAGAACAAGGGTGCAAGACAGGGTATGGTGCAATTTCCAACATTGTTCAATTTCTTCAAAATAAGTCCCTGACATCAAACCAACTCCTGATCCCAGAGTCCAATAGAAGCACTAGGATAATCTGGTGTACAGATGTGTTAGATTTACAGAAATAAAGAGCAACTAAATCAGTGGGAACTAACTTTCGCTTTGAGATGAAGTTCCAGTTCACACCACAGAGCTGCTCCCATTTCTCACATGAAAATACAACACTCCAAAAAGATTTAAAAACCAAGCATTTTGAACAAGAATGTTCAAAACTAAACTACAAATCTAACAGAATGCTGGGATAAGCCAATTTTATTTTAAAACAAAGTTTTTTTTTTGGTGTAGTGTGAGCCAGTTCCTTCCAAGGAAAGAAACGGAAGAAAAGTTAGTTGAAGGAAAAACAGAAATCTGCTCTGAAAGGACCAACAGACCTCATAGAACTTTTTTCACAGGTGTTAACTCTGGTGTTCTCATTAGTGTTTGGTTGGTGAACTTACTCCTCATCGAAATGTGATGCTAGCAGCATTGATCTGATTTGAAGCCAGGCTTAAAACGAACATGTACTACAGAAGGTTCACTCCACAGCTCAATTTTTCTATTTCAGTTCCAACACTATAACCTTGCTATAGCATAAAGTTTATTTCAAAACCAAATAAAAGCACCTTTGTACTGTAAGAAATGTTTATATCTTGAAAAGGAATAGTATTTGTAAGAGCAAGAAAGCTAACATACTACAGACGTCAGTAAACTTCCGCCTCCTGTTATTTCTATAACATCATAAACCTACACAGTGCTTTACAGACAACTAAAAATGATGTTTACAATGTAATTTATGACAGGGATGTAGCCAAGCCATAAGGAGTGGGCAGAATAGGACTAAAGAGCTACAGCAGTAAGTTAACTCTGGCTGCTGATGTATGCAACTTGAGAGTTAACCTCATTTTTTATCCTTATCCTTCCTCTGTACCTTCTATTTTCCTTGATATACACATACATGCACTCATTACGGCTTAGAAGGGAAGATTAGCGTTTGTAGCATTTGGGGCCTGATTCAAAATGAGTTGAAGTCAATGCAAATGACTTGTATTGACTTCAGTGAACTATGGATCATGCTCTTGGAGCACAGGATGGAAGCATGGTGGACCGGGTCAGAGAACCATACTCCAGGCTTAAGGAGCCCAGCAAGAGAAGGTACGGAGAAAATAAAAGAAGACTAAGGGGGTGGGGTTAGCTTTGTGGCAAGAGTGCATGTTATTAATATAACATAATCCACCGAGAAATAGTACCAGGTGTACAAACTAGCTTTTGCCTTCTCAGTGTCTCAAAACTTCATACCTTATGTTGCAGGATCACAATATTTTGAATGAGAAAGCGATACGCGTTGTACCAGGGCAGGAAGACATCCTTCAGCACATCTCTTACTCCTTCCTCCTTAAACCGCAAGTTTTCTGCTCTTACCACAGGAGAATTGATGAGGTACAGCCTGCAGAGAAACAGTGCAATAGGGTCAACTAGGAAGAAGTTTAATGACATTTTCCCTATGGTCTCTATTACTCATATTAGAAAGCTTGTCATTTTAACAAAAAAAATTACACTCTCTAAAAGCTTACCTGCAAATACTTATCAAAATGTTTTACAAACCATAGCAAATTCCAAACATTGTGCCACAGTGTTAGAAAAACACTAGAGGGGATGGATTCACAGAAAAGAAAATCCATAAAAAGACAAAATCGTAAGTAGGCACAGCATGCTGAAGATATGAAGGTTTGTACCCGTGTCATATTCTTGTTCCAGCTAGAATACTACCAGTATTAACATGGTGGAACTCAGAAGGAAAATAGTCAGGACTAAGAACCAAATATGAATCAGAATACTAATATATCCTCTCCTTAAAGTCCATAAGGGAGAAGTGCTCTTGCTGTTATGACTTATTCAAAAGCTGTCCTGATGCTGAGGAGTGATCCAATCAGCTCAGCAGGAAGGAAGGCCACTCCTTTTTCAGAATCGCTCCTGCTTGCACCTGGAATCCAAGGAGGCTGGCTGCCTTGAGGCCAGAGTCAATTGCTGGATCCTTCAGAAAGTGTCTCTTGACTGTTCTAGGTTTCAAGAATCCATGTTAAGACAAAGCTCTTCTCTGGCACAATCTGAAAGTCTTACGTCCTTTAGCAATGGATACTACTTAGATAGACGGTTTGTTTTTAGGGCTTCCTCTAACAGCATGGGGCCCAAAGGATCCCAACTTCAATACCAAGGAAGGTTTCAAATTGGATCTACTTGGTCCAAGAAGCACGGTCTCAGATCAGTTTCTCCTGAGCCAACAGGTCTCATGTAATTAGAAAGACAACCCTATTGACCCAATCTCCTTTCTGGATCTTGGGAGAGATGACTTCACAAACAGCATATCCCCTGGAGGAGTGCCCTTCCCAAAAGCACTGAAAATCATTAGCCATGCAAACATCCAACTGATGTTTTGGAAAGGAAACTGATCCCTGCCTTTTTCTCTGCCTCCACCACAATAGACAAGGCCACCGGTATATTTTAGTCAGATAACAAGGAGGGAAAAAACAAAGAAAATTTTCAACAACTTTCCCTGTACTAATCCTATTAACTAAATTGAAGGGTTTGTAACAAAAAGCTAACTTTCCCACATAGAAGTAGAGGGAGTAAGGTACCAGGACCACACTGGCTAGTGGTTAGAAAGGAATGGACACATGGTGTAAACCAGGTATTTACAACCTGATTCAATAGAATATTGGTCTTGAGGGATGTTATGCATATGCCGGCTAAATGCCAGTACTGCACAAAAAGATTCAGGGCCCACATGGGCAGGCTCACAACTCCTACAGTGTGGCTCAAGAGATGCAAAGTCATTAAGGAGAACATAACTGATGGGAAAATATCTTCCCATTATTTGCTCAACTCTGCCAGTCAGAACAGACAACTTTAAGAGCTGCCAGTTGAGATTTTCCCATACTGCATGAAGAGCAAATAAGAGTTTTTAACGTTGGCTTAGACAAGGGATTTTCACTTCCTGCCTTTCCCCCCCTTATCTCATCTTAAGGACAGGATAGTGGGTGATTGTTTTTGGAGTACCCATTTCCATAGCCACATGAAGTCAAATTGAGCCACTATTCCTCTTAACCAGTTACCCCACTAGAGCCAACAATACAGAACTTAAGGTGTCCTTACTGAACAAAACAAGTCAACTTCTTCCACCAGGCACTCAGTGTGCCAACATTTTTTTTTTTTTAAAGTACCAAATAAAAACACCGGTACCTAGAATAATGCATAATGTCTCTGTGTTGGTTAAAAATTACTATACGTCTACAAGTAAGCAGTGAAATCTGAAATAATTTAGAATGAGATTTAAAGCCTCTAGCTTGTAAATCTGCTGCAAAGGAGAAGAGTAGTTCACACAAATATAAATATATAAATAGATATATATTATATTTTTGCGGTAATAATGAGAACAATATTCACTTACCTTTTTTTAAGTGTATCATAATATGTATCCACTTCAGTTTGCAAAAAGTTTATCTTTTAAAACCTTATATATGCACTGCCCTAAGCTAGTATTTTAAACTATGAAGACAACTTGGTTTCTACTAGCTTAAGTATAACAAAGACTACTGTAGGTCAGAACTAGTGTCTCACTCAGCTAACTTAACCTATACAATTATTTAAAATAAAGATGTATGTAGTACTTCATTCAACTTGCCAAAAAGCTTTTCTTTTTAAGATTTCAACATGGTCAGTAACAGATTTATTTCAGAACTCAATTTGTCATGTTTTATAAACTTTTTAGAACACAAATTTCTAAACTAATGAATCTATACAGAGATTTCCTTTAGGGCACTTGAAAACCCTAACTTAGGCTGACAGAATACATTCAAAAATACTGGACCATGAATTCTTCTTGAAAGACCTTCTCACATAAACATAATACATGAAATACAGCTGTTCGGGCAAATAGATGGTAAAGCATGAATGTCAGCAGTACAGGAATGTGTACTACTTTGAATTTAACATAAAACTCTAAAAGCTGGACTTCAATACATGTTTAAAAATAGAAGAAACTTTCTTTTGAATTTAGATGACCTATATGTGGCAATACAAAATAGTTCAGTATTACGTCTAATTACTAAATAAATGAAACAGCAATTTGGCCTCCAATTTTTTTATTTTTCGGTATAGCAAATCTCATTGTACAAGTCTTTGTACATGCGGTCACTGACTCTTGCGATTTGTTCTCAAGTCACAGGATTTTGGCTGGATCTGGAACCAGTCTCAAAATGATACAAGAAGATCCAGTCCCCTCACAAACTTCAGCCCAGTCACCCACTTTCCTGCCTTCTGAGGAAGAGTAGCTCAGACCTTCTTCTATTCACATTAGAGAAGGAACTGGAGCAAGGTGGTTGGTCCGTGATGCCCCTTATACCCTTGGTTGGGAGCACAAGGCGGCAAAGGGAGCAGGCATGGACTAACAGACACTGCTACTGAAAAGTTTCCAGTTTAAGGGGCATGGAGCACATGCACACCCACAGTGAGTACCCACAGGGACCAGCACTGTGAAGGGAGTGAAGAGGACCCCATGCAGCTGCCCACCCAGGCCTGGCAGAATGGACATGGGGGGGGGGAAGAGAGAGGGGGGTACGACACAAAAATTAATTCATTAGAATGGGGGATAAGCTGGAAGATCCAGGCTACCTTACTCAATAAATAAGACGGTTACTTACCTTCTGTAACTGTTGTTCTTCGAGATGTGTTGTTCACGTCCATTCCACATTAGGTGTGCGCGCGCCGCGTGCACGAATCGTCGGAACTTTTTCCCTCAGCGGCTCCCGTCGGGCCCGCAGGGTCCCCCTTCCCGCCAGAGCGGCGCCCCGCCCTCGCGTATATATATCCCTGCAGGCCCGACCCTCCCTCAGTTCCTTCTTGCCGGTGACTCCGACAGAGGGGAAGGAGGGTGGGAAGTGGAATGGACGTGAACAACACATCTCGAAGAACAACAGTTACAGAAGGTAAGTAACCGTCTTTTCTTCTTCGAGTGCTTGTTCACGTCCATTCCACATTAGGTGACTCGCAAGCTTACCTTTGGAGGAGGGTAGGAGTCAAGGAATAACTGATTGCAGCACCGCCTTGCCGACCACTGCATCATCTCTAGTCTGATGGTGGATCGCGTAGTGTGCTGTGAAGGTATGCACAGACGACCAGGTGGCTGCCTTGCAGATCTCCTGGAGCGGGACCTGTGCCAAGAAGGCCGTCGAGGACGCCTGGGCTCTAGTGGAGTGAGCCCTGATCTGAGGAGCAGGCGTGTTGGCGAGCTCGTAGCATGTACGTATGCAGTGCACTATCCACGCCGACAGGCGTTGCGTAGAAATCGGTTGGCCCTTCATGCGCTCCGCAATGGCCACGAACAGCTGAGACGACTTACGGAAAGGTCGGGTACGGTCCAGATAAAAGGCCAATGCCCGCCGAACATCCAGGGTGTGCAGGCTGCGATGGCTCGGGTCCGTATGGGGCTTAGGGAAGAATACTGGTAAACAAATGTCCTGCCCCATGTGAAAATTCGAAACCACCTTCGGGAGGAATTTAGGGTGAGGCCTAAGCTGCACCTTGTCTTTGTAAAAGATGGTATAAGGGGGCTCCGAGGTGAGGGCCCTCAACTCGGACACTCTCCTAGCCGAGGTAATGGCCACAAGGAACGCGACCTTCCATGAAAGGTGCGTGAGGGAGCAAGAGGCCAGGGGTTCAAAGGGCGGCCCCATAAGTTTTGTGAGAACCAGATTGAGGTTCCACGGGGGAATAGGAGGGCGCGAGTAGGGGAACACCCGCTCCAGACCCTTGAGGAAACGGACCACCGTGGGGTTGGAGAATACGGATCTGCCCGATTCTCCAGGGTGGAACGCCGAAATGGCGGCCAGATGCACCTTAATAGAAGCGGGGGCGAGGCCTTGACGCTTGAGGTGCAGCAAGTAGTCGAGGATCAGAGGTATCGAGGCCTGCAAAGGCTGCAAGTGGTGAGGCGCACACCACAAGGAGAAGCGCTTCCACTTAGCCAGGTAGGCTGCCCTCGTGGAGGGTTTCCTACTACCAAGTAGGATTTGCTGAACCTCATGTGAACACCTGTGCTCCACCCCACTTAGCCAGAGAGTAGCCATGCCGTGAGATGTAGCGCTGACAGGTTCGGGTGGAGTAGGTGACCTCGATCCTGAGTGATGAGGTCGTGATGTAGGGGAAGGGCCACCGGAGAGGTCACGGAGAGTTCCACCAGAGTTGTGAACCAGTGTTGGCGTGGCCACGCCGGGGCGATTAGGATGACTGTCGCCCTGTCCCTGCGGACCTTCAGGAGGACCTTGTGAATGAGTGGGAACGGGGGAAAGGCGTACTTCAGGCTCCCGCCCCATGGGATAGCAAAGGCGTCTGCCACTGAGCCTGGGCTGTGACCCTGAAACGAGCAGAATTGCGGGCACTGACTGTTGTCTTTGCTGGCAAATAAATCTACCTGGGGAAACCCCCACCTCAGGAAAATGGACCGGAGGACGTCCCGTCTCAGCCGCCACTCGTGCCTGAGGTAGGACCAACTGAGACGGTCCGCCAGCCCGTTCTGGACCCCGGGAAGATACGCCGCCCGAAGTTGTACTGAATGGGCTATGCAGAAGTCCCAGAGGAGGAGAGCCTCGCGGCAGAGGGGAGAGGACCGGGACCCACCCTGCTTGTTTATGTAAAACATCGCGGTAGTGTTGTCTGTCAGAACTGACACGCTGTGTCCTTTTATGGTGGCGTGAAAGGTCTGGCAGGCGAGGCGAACCGCTCTCAGCTCCTTTAGGTTGATGTGGAGCAGCCGCTCCTCCCTGGACCACAAGCCCTGAGTGCGCTGGTCCCCTAGGTGCGCACCCCAACCCAGGTCCGACGCGTCTGTCACTAGCGTCAGAGTCGGTTGTGGGGCGGTGAATGGGACCCCTGCGCAAACCTGCTGCTGGTTGAGCCACCAACTGAGGGCATCCGATACCCGAGCCGGGACTGTGACGACCATGTCCAAGGGGTCTCTGTTGGGGCGATATGCCTGAGCCAACCATAGCTGCAGCGGTCGGAGCCGGAGACGGGCGAGCCCGACTACGTGCGTGCACGCTGCCATGTGACCCAGGAGTTGCAGGCAACATCTGGCTGTGGTCGTCGGGAATCGCTGAACGGAGGTTACGGCCTCCTTGATAGCCAGGAATCGGGATACGGGAAGACTTGCCCGTGCCTCTACCGAGTCCAGGGTTGCCCCTATGAAATCCAGCCTCTGTGTGGGGATTAGCGATGACTTGGGCACATTGACCAACAGCCCGAGTTCCCGGAATACTTGCAATGCCAGCGTCACATGGGCGCGGACCTCTGCCTCCGACCGGCCCGCCAGGAGCCAATCGTCCAGGTACGGGTAGACGCGCATCCGTCTTTTTCGAAGAAAGGCGGCTACCACCGACATGCATTTCGTGAAGACACGTGGGGCTGTTGCAAGGCCGAAGGGCAAGACCGTGAACTGGAAATGGCGCTGTCGGACAGTGAAGCGTAGGAAACGCCGATGAGCTCGGCGAATGGCAATGTGAAAATAAGCGTCTTTCATATCGAGGGCAGCGTACCAATCCCCCGGATCCAGGGAAGGGATGATGGTACCAAGGGAGACCATACGGAACCGTGGCTTCTGCAAGTACTGGTTCAGCTTGCGGAGATCCAGGATAGGACGGAGGCCCCCTTTGGCTTTGGGGATGAGGAAGTATCTGGAATAGAACCCTCTTCCTCTGAAGTCCAGAGGAACCTCCTCCACCGCCCCCGCCTCGAGGAGGGTTTGTACCTCCTGTATGAGGAGTTGCTCGTGAGAGGGGTCCCTGAAGAGGGACGGGGGTGGTGGGTGGGAGGGAGGGGGCGAGGAGAACTGGAGGGTGTAACCTGATTCCACCGTGCGCAGGACCCAGCGGTCTGATGTTATATGAGACCAGGCACGGGAAAAATGGGACAGGCGGTCCCTGAAACCCAGGGGTGGATCCGGAGAAGGGATGGGTACGCTGTCCTCGATCGCAGCTTCAAAATCCCTGTTTATTTCCCGGCTGCGTCTTGTTTTGGCCCTGGTTTTGGCCTTGGCTAGGCGTATTGTTGCGCCTACGTCTATTGTCCCTGCCCCGTCTACGGTATGGTTCCTGACGAGGGCGAGGATGATACTGCCTCTGAGGAGGTTGGGGCTTGAACGGCTTCCTCTGTGTCACAGGGGTGTGCATCCCCAAGGACTTAAGGGTAGCCCGAGAGTCCTTGAGGCTGTGTAGCCTGGCGTCAGTCTGCTCTGAGAAAAGACCCGTACCCTCAAACGGCAAGTCTTGGAGGGTATTTTGCACCTCCGGGGGAAGGCCCGAGGATTGCAGCCATGCAGAACGTCTCATCACTACGCCCGACGCAATTGTTCTAGCGGCTGCGTCGGCAGAGTCAAGTGAGGCCTGTAACGACGTTTTGGCTACCGCCTTCCCCTCGTCCACTAGCGCCGCGAACTCAGGTTGTGAACCCTGAGGCAAGGCCTCTTTGAACTTGGACACCGAAGCCCATGAGTTAAAGTTATGTCTATTTAGGATCGCTTGCTGATTTGCTATCCGCAGTTGGAGGCCCCCGGACGAATAGACCTTCCTGCCAAAAAGGTCTAGTCGTTTTGCCTCCTTGGCCTTGGGTGCCGGGGCCTGTTGGCCATGCCTTTCCCGTTCATTAACCGCCGAGACGACCAGCGAACATGGGGTCGGGTGGGAGAAGAGAAAGTCAAACCCTTTGGACGGGGCGAAGTACTTCCGTTCTACGCCTTTTGCGGTTGGCGCAGAGGAGGCTGGCGTTTGCCATACGGTCTTATAGTTTGCCTGGACCGTTTTTATAAGCGGGAGCGCGATCCTGGAGGGACCCTCTGGGCTCAGAATGTCCACCATCGGATCCTCCTGCTCAACCGTCTCCTCTGCTTGTAGACCCAAATTAAGGGCCACCCGGCGGAGCAAGTCCTGGTGAGCCCGGTGGTCAATAGGGGGAGGGCCGGATACTGTCGTGCCCGCCACGGCCTCGTCCGGCGAGGAGGAGGAGGTCATGGCTTTCTGAGCTTCCTCGTCCTCCTGTATCTCCTCCTCGGTGGGGCGTCCCTCCGGGGTGCGCCCCCTGTCCCGAGTCAGGGACGGTGCCGAGCTCGGTGCCGAGTCCGCCCTCTCTGCATCCGGTGGTCTGGAGACCGTGGCCTCCGCATGGGAGGTAGGGCGGCACCGTGGGGAGCGGGACCGGTCTCCTGAGGGACCCGACCTCGAAGTCCTGGATGGAGGGCCTTGCTGATGATAGGCCCACGGTGTCCAGAATGGCCACTGCCCAGGATGGTTCCAATGTGGTTGCCAAGAGGCCTCGTGTTCTCTAGCGGCATGCCCTCTGCGGCCATATCTGGAAAGGCCCGAGTCCTCTTCCGACGCTAGGGACGGTGACCTAGAGGGCCATGGCGGTGCCGTGGGGCGGTGCCGGTCCGGTGTCGGGGAGCGGTGCCGTCTGGACCGGGACCGTGAGAACCGGCGTGCCGATCTGGACCGGGAACGGTACCGTTGACCGCGGGACCGGGAGCGGCTGCGGGAGGGTGGTCTTGGGAGTCTCGCCATCGAAGCGTCCCGGCGCCTGCTCGAGCCGGGTTGCTGAGGCGGTGCCACGCTCGCATCGGGCCCCGACTGTTTCGCGGCCCGTTGTGCGGCGGGAAGCCGGGAGTCCACCGAGGCGGAGCTCGACCGGGACCGGCGCCGTGAACGGTGCCGAGATGGCGACCGCGATGGGCGCATCATCGCCGGTTTGCCCTTGGATGGCAGCCGCGGCGGAATGTCTGCAGCGCGGAGTGTGCTTTCGGAGGACAATTCGATGAGGTCCTTTGCCGCCTCAAATGTGTCCGGGGTGGAGGGCTGTTCCAACAGTTCCTCCAGCCCATCCTCCGCACTCGACGCGCTCGTCCCGGGGCTCGACGGGCCCTTCGGCGCCGGAGCCACTGGTGCCGGGACCTGTACCGGGGCCGTTACGGCCTTGGCCGCACTTGCGGGCTTCGCCGGTGCCGCCTTCTTATGAGGGGAGCGTCCCCGGGCCTTAGGCTGGCCCTTTGCCTTGCCCGGCGAAGAAGATCGGTGCCGGGCATGTTCCCGCCTTGGCGGTGCCGTGGGCTTAGTCTGCGCCGCCGGTGTCGGGTCGCGGACCGATGCCGGGGCGCTCCGCACCGAAGCGGACGGTGCCGCGGAAGAGGAGGGCTGTAACGCCGCCTCCATGAGGAGCTGTCTAAGGCGAAATTCCCTCTCTTTCTTGGTTCTGGGCTTGAAGGCCTTACAAATTTTACAGCGCTCCTTTTGGTGAGCTTCCCCGAGGCAACGGAGACACGACTCGTGCGGGTCGCTCACTGGCATAGGCCTGCGGCACGCGGCACACGCCTTAAAGCCTTGGGCGTGCGGCATGCCCCGCCGCCCAGGGCCGGTGCCGGGTTGACCAAACCCCTATCACCAAGTGATTTTGGTCCTTAGAAGAACTAAACAACTACTTAACACTAAAACTCTTAACTGTAATTATGAACTGCTAACTACTGCTAATGGCTATGCTAAGGGACACTCTCAGGCGAGAGACAGAGTTGTTCCAACGTCGCCACGGGCGGTAAGAAGGAACTGAGGGAGTGTCGGGCCTGCAGGGATATATATACGCGAGGGCGGGGCGCCGCTCTGGCGGGAAGGGGGACCCTGCGGGCCCGACGGGAGCCGCTGAGGGAAAAAGTTCCGACGATTCGTGCACGCGGCGCGCGCACACCTAATGTGGAATGGACGTGAACAAGCACTCGAAGAAGAACTGGCAGAGTTTACAACACTAATTGTCTCACATACAGTGGAGGTGGGGAGGGGAAATACAAAGATCTTCAAACAGACCAAAAACTCTACATAATTTTTTAATCTCATAATTTGTGAGCCAGTCTCACATGATTTATAAGTGTGACTGGAGATTTTTGAACTTTCAGGGCTGGCAATAATGTATAACACAGACACTGCAAACCAATAATACTGTCGTCTCTAAATTTTCCTAATTTATTTTACATAAATGTCATTTTAAATCTTTACCCACTGTGTTCCAAGGTTACCACAACAGCAAATGGCCTGTAAATAAACTTAGGAAAGTAACAAACACTACTGTCTGCAGGCTTCAGAAAACATGCACTTCTCTTGGTTTTATCTGGTGTCCTTGTGTACTAGCAGCTGTGTAATTACAGGACACTGAAGACACTGTAAATAAATTATTTATAGTACCAGAAGCATGGACTGTTATGGACTAAACGTATCTTCAAATGAAATTGGTTTTTAAAGCTAGTCAGAATAAAATGCTTCTGAACGTAAAGAAAAGAAACTAGCACAAAACAAGAGTTTATTTTATTTTCAGTCATTTTAAGGACACTTGCCTATGGTAAAACGCCTTTTTAAAGCAGTTTATACTGAGCCTGCTCAGCTTGCAATAATATCTTTACCTCAAAATCAACGTGGCCTGTGTTTACTGAAGCAGAAAATTATTTGACTTGCTTCAGATGTATTTGGTACTTAATGTTGTGTACAGGTGTTTTTACATCAGTTCTGTGTGCAAGGAGGGGGAAAAAGCTTTGCCTTCGGGTTAAAACAGAAGGGGTGAAATGAAGCAGTAGATTTAACTTTTACAACCTTGACATTTTATTTATGGTCCATATTATAGCCATACAAAACTCTCTGTGCTTTGGCTTTACCTATTTTTACAGGACTTAACATTTTTAATCATTTTACACCTGTATTGTCTCCACATTGAACATTTGGTCATATAGGGCTCTCGGACTCCAACCCAAGACACAAAAAGACAGTTATCAACTTTTCTCCAATTTCCCTAGGGAAAAAAAATCCCAAACCTAAATACCTACACCCTAGGTCTTTGAAAACCTGGCACCCTGGTGTGCGAGCAAGGCATCATGGTGAACAGTGGCCTGACTCGTTATGAATAGAAGTATGAGAAAGACCGATTGTTTACAGTGATTGGCATTAATGACACTGTCTCAAAAAACACACTGCAGATCATCAAAAGCCTCCGGTTTCTAGAGAAGAAAATATAGGTGATCTTCTTGGAGATCCTTCCTATCTCATGCGTGAGAGAAGATAGACCTTATGAGGAGAGGCTGAGGGAACTGGGATTGTTTAGTCTGCAGAAGAGAAGAATGAGGGGGGATTTGATAGCTGCTTTCAACTACCTGAAAAGGGGTTCCAAAGAGGATGGATCTAGACTGTTCTCAGTGGTACCTGATGACAGAACAAGGAGTAATGGTCTCAAGTTGCAGTGGGGGAGGTTTAGGTTGGATATTAGGAAAAACTCTCTCACTAGGAGGGTGGTGAAGCACTGGAATGGGTTACCTAGGGAGGTGGTGGAATCTCCTTCCTTAGAGGTTTTTAAGGTCAGGCTTGACAAAGCCCTGGCTGGGATGATTTAGTTGGGAATTGGTCCTGCTTTGAGCAGGGGGTTGGACTAGATGACCTCCTGAGGTCCCTTCCAACCCTGATATTCTATGATTCTATGACCTAGACAGCAGATGATACTTGAGGTTAAACATTGTCTAGGTAAGTGGTATAAAGTATAGGGGGTTGGTTTTGTTGCACAATGGACTATCTTCTATAAGGAGATAAGATGTATGTCTTGGACGACCTCTGAATTAACAATAACACTGCTATATTCTTTCCTGAATACACAATTTATTCTTTTGGCACCTCATGCCATGAAAATTAGTTGCCAAATGCAAATAGCACATTTTCACAGAGGTGTATTGTTAGGATACCAGTCTGAACTTTGAGGGATAAGGCCTCAATGAAGCAAACAAAAGCTCAGCTGTAGAAGCTATTGCCCTCTGATTAAAAAAAAAAAAAAGAAGTGTGACAGAATTGCAGACACTCAGTGGCAGTGGCTGAGTCTATTTGTTTGCCTGTGTTGGCAGATGGGGGCTTAGGTCACTTGATTATATTAACAATAGTGAAACATTACTTTCAAGGTAATGTAGGAAGAAATTGATTACTCTGGAACCAATCCAAATAAAGGGACAAAACTTGCATACTTTTATTAATCATTTATTCTTATAAGGGCTTGTCTACACTGTGAAGTTGTCGACAAAGCTTTTGTCCTTCACGGGTACTTAAAAAAGCCCCCCCGCGAAAGACAAAAGTTTTGCCGACGCAAGTGGCTGTGTGAACGTGGCTTTGTCGGCAGCAGTGCTCTCCTGCTGACAAAGCTAATGCCGCTTGCGGGGCTGGAAGTATTTTGTCGGCAAAAGTACCAAAATAAAGTGTTTACACACGCTGACGTTTAGCAACAAGGCAGCCTTGTCGCTAAAAGCTGCGTGGTGTAGACAAGCCCTTAGACTTGCATTTCTTGGCCACTAAATCTTCATTGCCTTTATTGCCATGTAGTGCTGAAATCCTAGCATTTTTGTTAAGACTCCACAATCACTGACGCCAGTTCACACTCACCATCAATCTAACTTCATGGTAACATTTTAGTATACCCTTATCAGGCACTAGATATCAGGCTGAGGAAAGCCAATTCCCCATCACAAATATATTGACATGGCAAGAAGGGCAAAGTCTACATGTTCATTCCTTCCAAAAAGGTGCAGAGAAAACTCAATCACCAACTGATATTTGGAAATTTTTTACTGAAGTTGCAGTTTTTGATCCAGACCAGCACAGTAGAAATATTAACTGTAGCACGTGAAGCATAGAAATCCCCACAGGATAGGTTTTTAGCATGTTGAGCAAGAAAAAACTGCTGAGTTCAAATGCTCATCTACATACAAAAATTGTACTGCATTAACTATGCTGCTGTAGTTAAGTCAGTGCAGTCCCCCTAGTGTGGGCAGTTATTCTAGTATAAAGATGCTTATACTAAGATAGGGGAAGGAGAAATAAGCTGTACCAATGTAACTATGTCCACCTCAGTAGCTGTACTGGTATAGCTTTTGGCAGAAATATCACTCCTAACCAAAACAGTTAAACTGGTTCCAAAAAATTACGTGACGCCCATAGAAATAAGTATTTCCCTCCTCTCCCCACTGACCCCATCCTTTCCTGCAGTCCCCGCCAGTTTTTGTTGCCCTACTTTTGGAAATATAAAGCAGGCAGAGTGGAGAGTATAGCACAAATACATTCCCTTTAATGTGAGGACCTTCTTTGGAGCTCATGGAAGTGAAGGGAAATTAAATGGGGAGAAAGAGAGAGAACACCACACTTTTTCCCTCACTGCACGACTTCATCTTTGGCTTACAGCCCATCTGAGTCAAGGTTGTCAAGATTGCCCAAGTGTGATGGTAGCTTTAACATTTAGGACTGGTCTACACAGTGCAACAATGCACACCAGAAAGGGTGTAAAATTGTAGAGGGCTTTGAAGTGTTGAACTCTAACAGCTTTGTGTTGACCCCACTGATGTGCTCTAAAAGGTTCCTAGTGTGCATGAATGTAGTCCTGTTTGAAAACAATACAACATTAACACATACTTTTAAGAGTGCATCAGTTGGGTCAGCACAGGGCAGTTAGAGCTCAATACTTTAAGGTGCTCTACAACTGTACACCTCTTCTGATGTGCATTGCTGCACTGTGTAAACAAGCTCTTAGACACTGAATGGTTTCACATACAATTCAAAGAACACTGGAATTAAAGATTCTAAAAGTCAGAGACCAGTGTGCTAACTCTCTGTGCTACCTAGCTATTCCTTCCATCTGGAGTTCTCATCCTATTATACATTTAAGCAGCTTATGTGTGTAACTGCTGGGGATGCTGTATTTACTAACATACTGCTGCGCTGAGACTAATTTGAAGCTACCGTTCGTAAAGATTCTCCTGAGGGGGAGGGGAGAACTTCCTTCACAGAAGCTAAAGTAACTCTGCATAGAAACCGTGCCAAAACGACAAGAAAATCTAAAGTAGCTTATTCTATAAACAGTATACAAGAAGTGCTTCAGTGGATAAGCACAAACAACTGAATCACAGAAGTCTTTCCTTAAATGAACCTAGTCTGTACTGCTTTATACTCTGTGTGTGGGTGTGTGTATAAATAAATATGACATTAGAAAGTGAATGTCAGGCAGAAAAATGAATTAGCCTTTTATTGAACAAAAATGGGGAAATAATGGAATTGTACCTTTTAGCATTTTTTTTTTTAAGGCAGAAAAAAATTAGGAAAAAACAACAACTGAACATTGAGTTTAAAAGCCTCCATAACAACTGGGAATCTCTGCAGTCATGTTGCTTCATATTCTGCTGACCATGGTTAGACTATTATAAAAGAGTTTGATCTTGTTGATCAACTTAAGAACTCTATTCAAGCCTTCACAGTAAATCTAGTTTTTTATGACAATTTCTTCCTGAACTGACGAGATACAAGGCATTTACCAAAAGGGGACTTCAATGTTTCTGAAATGTGGTAGTGGTGGTGGAGGGGTGGGGGTGGAAGTAGCTTAAATTTTAAAGTTGTATCAAAGTAGAGACCTCTGTTCCATTTTTCAAGGTATTCAAACACAAGTCTAGTCTTTTTAAAATAAATGTTAATTTTAAAGCAAGTTTCAGTTATGGCAAATGGAAAGTTTTCAACAGACACAGACACACATACTTATTATTTGATCTGCCATAGTCTCAGCATGCAATCATGATGCCTGGTGACATATTATAAAAACTTGAATATAACAACATTCAAATGGCTCTTTACAACCATAAATAAGATATTAATTCAGATATTCAATGTCCATATTCCACCTTTAGGTTATGAAGAGATTTTATTGCCCCCAGCCAAATTAAATGCCTCTTATACTTGAGCATTTATATTATTTTAATGAAACAACTTAAATTGCCCAAAGACCTAGATCGTTTGATCAATAAGGTGCTTTTTGTACATGAATATATTCAGATCTGCCCCTTCACTTTTGTCTCCAATATTAACTGAACATAGTGCTTATGAAAGATGCTGCATTAAACAGCAATGTAGACCAATTCTTTTCTCCATAGGTAATATATAGCACAGGTAGCGACTGCACAAGCAGCGACTGCACAAGCTTCCCTCCACCATGCAGCCTATGTGCAGATATGCTATTCTAGAGTAACTAGCTCTGAGGAGGAGTTGATCATAGTTTTCATGACCATTCAAATACTTGGCCTCTATGCTTATAAAGCCAGCAATGATACCAATTAGGGTATGTCTACACTACGGGATTAATCCGAATTTAGATAATTCGAATTTGGGAAACAGGTTGTATAAATTCGATTGTGCGCGGCCACACTAAGCACATTAATTCGGTTTTTAACCACATTAATTCGGTGGTGTGCGGCCACACTACCCCATTAATTTTAACCACATTAATTCGGTGGTGGCGGCCACACTAACCCTAATTCGAATTAACAAAATCGATTTTGGCGCTACTCCGCTCGTCGAGGTGGAGTACAGAAATCGATTTAAAGCGCCCTTTAATTCGAACTAAATGGCTCTGTTGTGTGGACGGGTGAAGGGTTAATTCGAATTAAAGCTGCTAAATCCGAATTAATCCCGTAGTGTAGACCAGGCCCAATTAGTGTCAGCTTAAATTGACATATTATATAATAGGAACTGGACCCAACTTATTTCCTAACCAAAAAGCCATCAGATAGCAATTAGCTTCAGTCATTATCAGCCTTGTTAGGATCGGAACCAATGTTTTAGAAGTTCAAGGCTCCATAACCCATTACCAATCCCTTGGGTCATCCCTTCCCGCAACTACTTCCTTGCCACAGAGTTCTGAAATACTCTAAACTGAAGTTATTTCCTATCGCTATCTGTCAAAACCCATTACAGCCTTTCTGGTATACATGTCTGATATAACCATTCATAGGAATTTGAAGTATTAGGTATCTACATTACAGAAAAAAAACAGACAGAATTGCCAGTTCCTACCTTAGTGCATCAGCTCCATAACCATTTACAATGGTCACTGGATCAGGATAGTTCTTCTTGCGTTTGCTCATTTTTTGGCCATCACTAAAAAAAACAAATGCCAAGTGTGGGGAATGAGTTCTTAGGACTCTGACAACACAAGAGTTGCTAACCAAGTATCCTTTTACATCCAGCTTCCTTTCCAAATAATTGATTAAAACTCAAATCTGATTTTCACAATATGTTTACAGTTACCCATGCCACTGCCATGCACTCAGCACACTATTTCAGCATGATGGACAATTCCAGAGCACTGAGAAAATCTGGAAGCAATAGGCTCCTAAATTACAGACTCAATTAGAAGATTCCATCTTCCTCTGAGAAATTAAGATGCATAATAAGGTGCAAGAGGATAAAAACAAAACATTTGCTTTGGATCAGTATCATCATCCTGAAGATGTGGCAAGTTATGACACTGAAAAATATATTTACTGTTATAAAAAATATATAAACCTCCAAATCAACATGTAGCTTTTAAACAGGGTATCCTTCCTTGTGCACAATGGCATATCATTTCTTTCCTCAATTCCATCCAGTTTTAATTAGCTTTGTGGCCGATAAGTAAGGGCAAATATTCCTGTGAAGAACTAGGCATAATTCCCGGATAGGAGACACAAATGTCCCTCTCTGATGGGCAGTTAAATTCATCTTCTGTAACGTTGCTACTTTGTGACAAGTTTCTCTCTCATTGGTAGCCAAAAACTGACCTAACTATAACCACTATGTACTCCTAGGCTACCAAAATGTCTCACTTGTGATTTAGAGTAACGTATCTGAACCTATTACAACGAGGTGACAATAAAAAGCTGTTCAGTAAAGAAAACTAATATACTAACCTAGCAAGAACCAGCCCATTTACAATTACATTCTTGAAAGGCGGCTTCCCAAAAAGAGCTGTGGATAGCACCAGGAGAGTATAAAACCTGAAACAAAAAAGTGATAAGTTTATCAGACAGTTCAAACCATATTCTAGGCACGTTATGCTAAAAGCACCATGCTGTCAATTACAAATCAAATTTCAATTAAGCTGGATTTATTCACTCTAGCACATTAGAATTAAAAAAAATCTGAGTGGACATATAACTGGAAAAGATCCATTAAAATCAGCTTATTGTACAATTGTTTTCTTGCTGTGCAGTATATACTATTATTTCTCCAAATATTACACACAAGTACTAGAATACTAATCAATGACAGTGAAACATTTTCGGAATAATTAGCAAGGTTGGGAGACAGGACAGTGGAGAATTTCCCCTTTAAGTAATAGATTTTTTAAATCCACAAAATAAAATAAATAAATAAACAACAAAAATAAAGAGGAGTACTTGTGGCACCTTAGAGACTAACAAATTTATTTGAGCATAAGCTTTCATGGGCTAAAACCCACTTCATCGGATTCATGCAGTAGAAAATACAGTAGGAAGATATATATATACACACACAGAGAACATGAAAAAATGGGTGTTGCCATACCAACTCTAATGAGACTAATCCATTAAGGTGGGCTACGATCAGCAGGAGAAAAAAAAACTTTTGTAGGGATAATCAGGCTGGTCCATTTCAAACAGTTGACAAGAAGGTGTGAGTAACAATAGGGGAAAAAATTAGCATGGGGAAATAGTTTTTACTTTGTGTAATGACCCATCCACTCCCAGTCTTTATTAAAGCCTAATTTAATGGTGTCCAGTTTGCAAATTAATTCCAGTTCAGCAGTTTCTTGTTGGAGTCTGTTTTTGAAATTCTTTTGTTGGAGAATTGCAACCTTTAGGTCTGTAATTGAGTGACCAGGGAGGCTGAAGTGTTCTCCGACTGGTTTCTGAATGTTATAATTCTTGACATCTGATTTGTGTCCATTTATTCTTTTACGTAGAGACTGTCCGGTCTGGCTAATGTACATGGTAGATGTGCAGGTGAACGAGCCTCTGATGGTGTGGCTGATGTGATTAGGTCCTATGATGGTGTCCCTTGAATAGATATGTGGACAGAGTTGGCAACAGGCTTTGTTAGAAGGATAGGTTCCTGGGTTAGTGTTTTTGTTGTGTGGTTGCTGGTGAGTATTTGCTTCAGGTTAGGGGGCTGTCTAAGCGAGGACTGGCCTGTCTCCCAAGATCTGGGAGAGTGAGGGATCGTCCTTCAGGATAGGTTGTAGATCCTTAATGATGCGCTGGAGAGGTTTTAGTTGGGGGCTGAAGGTGACGGCTAGTGGCGTTCTGTTACTTTCTTTGTTGGGCCTGTCCTGGAGTAGGTGACTTCTGGGTACTCTTCTGGCTCTGTCAATCTGTTTCTTCATTTCAGCAGGTGGGTATTGTAGTTTTAAGAACGCTTGATAGAGATCTTGTAGGTGTTTGTCTCTGTCTGAGGGATTGGAGCAAATGCAGTTGTATCTTAGAGCTTGGCTGTGGACAATGGATCATGTGATGTGGTCTGGATGAATGCTGGAGGCATGTAGGTAAGTATAGCGGTCAGTAGGTTTCTGTTATAGGGTGGTGTTTATGTGACCATCGCTTATTAGACCATCACTTGTAGTGTCCAGGAAGTGGATCTCTTGTGTGGACTAGTCCAGGCTGAGGTTGATGGTGGGATGGAAATTGTTGAAGTAATGATGGAATTCCTCAAGGGCTTCTTTTCCATGGGTCCAGATGATGAAGAGGTCATCAATGTAGCGCAAGTACAGTAGGGGTGTTAGGGGACGAGAGCTGAGGAAGTGTTGTTCTAAGTCAGCCATAAAAATGTTGGCATACTGTGGGGCCATGCGGGTACCCATAGCAGTGCCACTGACTTGAAGGTATACATTGTCCCCAAATGTGAAATAGTTGCAGGTGAGGACAAAGGAAAAAGGACACTAAACTATCTAAACTACTACATTCCACAAGGGGCCACAACAGTGGTTCCCTTAACTCACCCAACAATATTGTTAATCTAACCAGCTATACTCTTAGCCCAGCAGAAGAGTCTGTCCTATCTCAGGGCCTCTCCTTCTGCCCCTCTACCCCCACGAACATGATACAGTTTTTTGGTGACCTGGAATCCTACTTTTGATGTCTCCGACTCAAGGAATATTTCCAACACACCTCTGAACAGCACACTAATCCACAGAAACCTATTCACAAATAGGATTCTTGTCAGAGGCCTGGGCCTGTGCAACTCTTTATTTTTAAATAAGTTGAGGGTGTGGCACAGCCTTGTTAGCTAAGGGAGAATATCAAATACATCAGCAATCTATAGAGCTAAAGCTAACACAACCTTTAAATGAAAGATGATTTTATGAAAACTAATTGACTCAGACCAAGCCACAGAAGGTTATGCTTCAAAACTGTTTATTAGCATAAGATTTAGAGAAGAAATACTCTGCTGAAAGAAAGGTTCATTTGTATCCTCTGAAGTGGTTGGATCTCAAAAAGCTGCATAGAATTGAAAACACATCTGTGGCACTTGAGTATCCAAGACTTGGTAAACGTTGCTTGGGTGCATTATTGCATTTATAAAGCGGCTTAGATGAAAGCTGTGATTCTTATTCCCTAGAGAGGCTTTCAACTCACATTATCATCTCAGGGTGCACACCCCTCTGGGCTGTAAAACCTCTTAACCAACCAAATTACAATGTAACTTACAAACCTTTATCAAACATTCACACATACACAAAAAGTAAAATACAAATCTTTGCCATTTTAAACTACTTTCCCATTCTTTACTCCTTGTCCATAATTCTCTACCCTCCTCCTTACATCCGACCCCTACCCTTTTTTCCTCCCTCATCTTTAGTCTTCAAAAGAAAAAAACCTCAATCCTGAGCTTTTGCCCATATGACCAAGGCAAATCAAAACTAAAGAGACTGCATACTAGCTGATTCTTCCCTCAGCTGGTATGAATACCCAACTGACAAAACAGTAATGGGTTATGGCATGTAAATATACATGCAAAACAAACAAACTGATCCCAACAACAGCAATTGTCATGGAATGACGACAACACTGTGGGCATGTCTACCCTTACCTCCGGAGCGATCGATCGATCCGGGGGGGTCGATTTATTGTGTCTAGTGAAGACGCGATAAATCGACCACCGAGCGCTCTCCCGTCGACGCTGGTACTCCAGCGGAGTGAGACGCATAGGCGGAGTTGACAGGCGAGTGTCAGCAGTCGACCTACCGCAGTGAAAACACCGTGGTAGGTAGATCTAAGTAACTAGTTGAAGTTGCGTAACTTAGATCGATCCCCACACACACACACTGTAGACCAGGCCTGTAAGGCATTTCTATTTTAAAAGCAAAAACTGACTTTGACTAGAAGGAGCTTCAATGTTTTTGTTGTTGTTTTTTTATAGGAGACTGGTACATGAGGGTTACGCACTTTGAGGTGGCACATGCAGAAATTTTTTAGTGACTGAAGAAACTTCTCCAGGGACATTAAGTTAGATAGTTCAGTTTCTTAAAAAGATGAACAGAAGAATACCCACAATCATACTGGACAGTGTATCTGGAATTAATTGAAACAGGCCTGGTGTGTAGTGTTGGGAATATAGTGCTAATACTAATTGCTTGCAGTAGTAAACGTTATGATTTTAATGACAACCACTGTTGTCATTTCAAAATATCATCTACATATTCCTATTCATGATCATTCTGTGGTTTGATTTGCTTTATAGACACTACTTGGTGGTTTTAAGTTTTACATTTATAAGATGCTTTTGATATGCACATCTATAAACCAATTAAAAACATGCCTTTCATAACAGCCAATAGACAGCCAACGCTGGTAAAACATTCTGTATAAACATGTACAAGTTGGGTGTGGTTGAGGTAAAGTCCCACATTACCCCAACACTAACAAACCTCTGTCAGAATTTAAAGGCCTGGTTAAGCAATTAATTCTGGTATGAGGACCTATAGGGAGGGCCAAGACTGTCGTACAAAATGTGCTGTTTTAAATATTAGCCAAACTGAGAAAGACACTTCCATGTTTAATACATGAAGCAGAGTTACCAATGCTCAAAGAAAAAAGAATGTTAATGACAAAGGGCACCATTCTGCCTGAAATAACTGTTTGCTTGTGACTGAGAAATCACAATTTTAAAGATATCTAAGTTCTAACAGTTTTACAAGGTTTTGCAAATACAGTCTATTTAAAGCATCAATATTTCAGAGTTGACTGGTCCATTGGCCATTTAGCAGTGTTGTCATTTTAGCATGTCATAACTAGAGAAGGATATATTCATTGACATTTCCCAGAATCTCAATCTTTCACAAGTATAATGAAGATATTGGGGAAAAGTTAACTAAGGGCTGGTCTACATTAAAGAGGTAAGTTGATCTAAGTTACGCTAGTTCAGTTACGTAACTGAGGTCAAGGTAACTCCCGTTGACATAGCTTCCACCTCTCAGGGACGTGGAATACAGATGTCAACAGGAGAGCGCTCTCCTACCAACTTAGAATGTCTTCACCAGACCTGCTAAATCGACACCACTGCATAAATCTAGCCCCTAGCGTAGACATGGCCTCAGTGTAATCCAGCTTTATAATGAGGATGAAATCTAGCAACTTTCTAGTACAGTCTGATGTCACCATCATTCCAGGGGAACAATCCTCATCTTAATTCATTTTTCTGTCTGAAAATTAATAGCTTTATTGGGATGGTAACAGGCTAGCACTGCCTATTTGAAAAACACCACCTTGTTAGCAGATGATCATCTTGGGAAAGGTTTGTGGGTTCTCATGACTTTCTGAAGCAATTGGCTTAATAGCCTCCTAAATATAAGGAAGGTGACAGCAGCTCTCGAGGGAGTAGGATCTAAGATGCAGCTCAGTGGTTCTGAGGGAGGAACCTTAAGAGTAAATCAAGCCTGGAGAGAAAGCTTGAGGTGAACTTTATGCTGCTGTTAATAAAAACCAACCCCATGAAGCAATCTACCCAGGCCTATACAGTTTGAAAATCTCCACCATCTGGCAGCAGTTATGTAGCCTACAGAATATAAAGTGAATTGGTAGGCTCAGTCCAATACCCAATGGATCTATGTCCATATCACAAAAATCAAATCACAATTGGCATTACAGGTGGCCTCTCTTTTGAGATTGACAAAGACAGACTCAGTCTGGAGACAGACCACCTATAAACTCCCCCCAAGTATCCCTCCAAAAAATGCTCTCTCCAGATCAGGCTCTACACCCTTTAATATGAGAAAGCTTATAAAGGTGCTGCTCAGATGGCAGAACTTAGTGTTTGGTGCTGCATATTTACTACCTTTCATGAACACTAATCATATTGTGGTAGTGTTTTTAAAAAAAAAAATAGAAGAGAAACTAGGAAGTGTGCTAATTTAAAACAGGTTTGTAAATTATAGTGGCCTCACATTTAGATTATTACACTGACAATATAAAAATTCTTCCTGTGTAAAAGTGTACCAACGTTCTTCAGTGATACTACCAGATTTTATTTCAGGAACTGTCCTACTGGATCAGACTAGTGGTCAACCTCATCCAGTATTCTATCTCCAGCAGTAGCAACAGCCACATATTTAAGAGGATGGTCTAAGAACCCTAAAGTAAGCATATGTGGAATAATCTGCTCCCCACATTGGTTTCATCCTGTTCTCTAATAGTCAGATTGGCCTAAAATCTGAAGCACAAGGCTTAATTCCTCTTCCAGATATTTTGTCATTAATTAGGACATTTTTGATATCCATATTGATACCACATCCCTTTTTAAAATCTTGTAAAATTCTTGGCCTCAACCACTTTTGTGGCAATGAAGTCCACAGCTAAGTTACACGCTGTGTGAAAAAGTATTTCCTTTTGTCAGTTTTTAATTTCCACACTTTTTAATTTAATTGACTATCCCCTTGTTCTTGTATTATGAGGCAGGGAACAGAACCTCCCAATCTACCTTCTCTATATTCATTGTTTTATATACTTCTATCATGTTCCTTCTCATTTGTCTCTTTTCTGAAGTAAACAATCCCAGGCTTTT
Organism: Terrapene triunguis; assembly: GCF_002925995.2. NCBI lineage: Eukaryota > Metazoa > Chordata > Testudines > Emydidae > Terrapene > Terrapene triunguis. The sequence continues at coordinate 5,044,522 of NW_020664583.1, forward strand.
TCATCTGTCTTTATGAGAGTTTTTCCAGGCCTTTGATCATTCTCATTGCTCTTCTCAGAACCACATTTAGGTTTGCAATATCCTTTTTGAGATGGGGTGACTAGTACTGCATATACTATGACAGGTGAGGCCGCACCAACGATTTATATAAAAGTGTTAGAATATTGTCCATGCTGCATCTCATTCCATAGGAGTGTTAACATGTTAGCTTTTTTTGATCACAGCTGCATGTTGGACAGAGATTTCCATTGAGCTCTCTACAATGATTCCCAGGTCCCTTTCTTAAACTGACACTTAATACAGAAACCTTTGTTTTAAAATAAATGTATATTCCATATATATATGATCTATTTCTAGGACTTTTACCAAATACAGTATTACATAAAAACTAATAAATTAAATTAGGGAATCTGGGATCAGTGCTTAGTAACAATGTCTAGAAAACTACTTGAGGAATAGTGTGCGAAGAATAATCATGACCTGTAGGAAGTTGTGTCTCAAAGTAACAAGGGATCGATTCTCTTTAATGTTGGGATTCACTGTATTAAATATTCTTTATTAATAATCATTCTGATAGTGTACAGTGAATAATAAATCAATATATAACCATGGGAAGTACAAACTGAAGTAAGATCTAAACAGGTGGGCTAACAGGTGGCAAATGGAGTTTAATGTAGTAAGGAACAAAATAGTACAAGTAATTTTAGGGTTAACGGAACAAAATTAGAAAGGACTAATGAGGAAGAATACTTCAGAATTGTAATAAATAATTAATAGAATTTTACATATAGTGTGAGACTGCCCCCAGGAAAGCAAATATGGGGTAGTAATGTTGAAAGAGTGTTGACGGTGTATAAAGTTTTGGTGAGGATCCATTTAAAATACTATCCACTGCTTTGAACAGAGTTCAAAGTACAGTTCTACTCTGCAAAGGAACCAAATTTCTGTGAAGGTTCTGGTCTCTCAGTGATTGTGTGTTAAGTATACTCAATTGGCAAATAAAATATGTGTTGTTGTTGTTTTTTTTAATTGCCAGCCTTCAAAGCAAAACCTGGAATTTGGGAATCAAGTTTGGTTCTTTCCATGTCACACATTACCACCAGAAATAAAGTATTGCAAGGTTAAATTGGGCCTTCATTTATACCTATGCAACTTTTCTGTATTCATATCATGCCCTCAATGATACCTGTTCCACCACCTTTTGGAAATTAAACCTAAATCATTTTCTCTAATCTCAGAGATTTGCAAAAATACAAATGACTGGAATTGAATAAACAAGTCTATTATATACAAAATAATACCGAATTTAGCTCACTGAGTCCTGACTGACTTAGGAATGTAATAGATCTGTTTACTGTGCAAGTACCACTTCAATATAGTGAACTACGCTAATTTGGGACAATGGAAGGAAAGTCTAGTTAAGAAAGGTTTGTAAAACTAAGCATAGTCAACCTCAAAACTAAGACTTCAAGGACACATAATTATAACAGACATTCCTAAATGGGACAAAAAGACTAAAAACTAAATATTATACATAAGGAAGTACCAGGGACAAACCTGAGATTAGAGAAAGATTTAGCTTTACATCAGGAAAGGTTTGTTTGGCCAAGGAAATATCAGTAAATGGAGCAGTTCACAACATTGTGGAAGCAAATTTAAGTCTAGAAGTTTATATTTTTGAAAAGGAGTGTCTCCTACTAGTCACATAAGGGTTGACTTAGTTACACTTTTGGCCCTTTCCCAAACTAACACAGAAAAGTTAAATCGCATCTAGGGCATGGGGTTTACCGGCTTACTCATCAGGTATGAAATACCTACCATCCCCAGAAAAGTTTTTGTCTCAGCTCAGTAAACTCAGTCTTTCCTCCTTTTATGGTAAATAAACTGAATTCTGCGCAGTTTACTTTGTGGCAAATTTCTCAATGAGAATATCCAATGGCAAGTCTCAGAAAGAATAAGAGATTGCCCAAGTATTTGCTGACTACTTCCCTCCCACCACAGACGTAGCTGCATTTTAGTGAAAGCTGTATGTTTATACACCTCTACCCCGATATAACGCGACCCGATACAACACAAATTCGGATATAACGTGGTAAAGCAGTGCTCTGGGGGGGCGGGACTGCGCACTCCGGCAGATCAAAGCAAGTTTGATATAACACGGTTTCACCTATAACGTGGTAAGATTTTTTGGCTCCCAAGGACAGCGTTATATCGGGGTAGAGGTATAGTTTGCACATCACTTAGGGATGGTTCATATGTTAAATGCACTCTCTCGCTCTCTAAAATCTGGAACAGAGTATATTACCATCCTCTGGTTTGATCAATGCCTTCAGCAATGAAGTCAGCAGGAAAGGCATCTTCAAATTCTTTTCTGTTCTCAAATGGATAATGGACTTGTGCGTAAGGCATGCTCCCACTCTCAAACCAACAATCGAAGACTTCAGAAACACGGTGCAACATTCCTTTTCCACAGCGTGAAGGGATGGTTAGATGATCAATGCTATAAGAGAAAAAGATGGACAAACGCTAATCCAAATATTAAGAACTTTGGCATAATAGAACTTAATCCATATTATGCTTACGCATTAGATAGGGAACAAAAACAACAACAACTCAGTTTCACTGTGATTTCCAACAGGCCAAGATTTCATATAAAAAATTTTAGAGTTTAAAATGGCTTTGTAAATTTAGTATCAATCTCAAATTGAAGTTCCATAAGAATATAACAATGACCATACTAGGCCAAACCTATGGTCCATCTAGCCCAGTATCCTGTCTTCTGACAACAGCTGGTGCCAGATGCTTCAGAGGGAATAAACAGAACAGGACAATTTATCGAGTTATCCATCCCGTAATCCAGTCCCAGATTCCAGCAATCAGAGGTTTAGGGACAGCCAGATCATGGGGTTGCATCCCTGACCATCTTGGCTAATAGCCATTGATGGACCTAAGCTCCATTAATGTATCTAATGCTTTTTTGAACCCAGTTATTCTTTTGGCCTTCATCACATCCCCGGCTACAAGTTCCAACAGTTGACTGTGCGTTAATGTGAAAAAGCACTTCCTTATATGTTTGTTTTAAACCTGCTGCCTATTAATTTCCAAGAAAGAAACATTTGTATATTTAATACAGTATACATAAAGCCATTCTAGTTTCCTCCATATGCTCCTAAAACCTAAATGGTTATTCAGGTTTAAGACAATAATAACTAACATTTCTGTGTGCTACTCCCTAACAGTTGCTAATTAACTATAGGAGCAGTTCATGCTGGTACATGTTCTCAGTGACTGACCTTTCTCTGTGGAGATCAGTGACTTTCACTCCTGACAGCTCTTCCAGTTCTGCCACTGACCCAATGCAAACCACCTGTTAAAAGATAGTAAAATACTTTAGAACCAATTCAATGGATATTTTAAGAGATATTCCATAATACTGTGCTATTATGTATCACTTTCAAGTACAATACAGAGCTACAAACTATAAGTTAAATTTACCCTTTTACACCGAAATCCTGCAACATTTTATAGTTATGTTTTCACTTTGTGTAAGGGAAAAAATTATTTAAATCCAAAACCCAATATATATTATTTATATAAAACACACAATACTTAGCACTTCAACAGCGCCTTCCATCCAAAGATCTTGAATCACTTTACAAACCTGATTATCTCATTTTATATTTAGAAAAAGAGGCCAAAGAGGTTAAATAATTTGCCTAATCACAGAGCTGAACAGTGGTAAAATTTGGCACAGAACCCAAATATGCTGATGCTTAGTCTCCTGCTCTGACCACTAGAAAATGCTGCTTTCCAAGGGAGTCAAAACAGTCTTCACCTACAAACATGAACTGCTGCATAATGTCATTAACCATTTAAACTAGAACCATTAGCAAAATGGTTAGATGGGAACTAGCTAAGATCCAGAAGTGACACTCATGTTCTAAATCAGTATTTCCCAAACTTTTTAGGGTGGTGACACCTTCTAAGTCAAACTTTCCACAATATTTACTCTATAAAAGTAGAGTTAAAAATGCGCAAGTGATCACCTTTAGCCCAGTGGTTCACTCATCTGGGATGTGGGAGACCCAGGTTCAAGTCCCCCCTCTGCCTGATGTGGAGCAGAAATTTGAATTTATATTTCCTACATTGCAGGAGAATGCACTAATGACTGGGCTATGGGATATTCTGGAGCAGGTCTCTCTCAGTCTCTCCTATTGAAGCTGTTCCACTGTGTATAAATGCTTAGTCACTGGAGCAGGAACTTGAACTTGGGTCTCCAACATCCTAAGTGAGTGCACTAACTACCAGGCTATAGGGTCATTCTCTGTCGCTGCCTGAGAGTTGACAACATCCCTTTCACATATCTAAGAAAAATGGGATTTAGCACTTCAGATTAGCAACAATTAGCATTTTATCAGACTTTTAAACAATGTGTCTAGATAAAATGCTCCCTATTTATTAGTGCCTTTAGCGGCTGGTATTTCAATGTACAAGTAGCGTTTTGACTCCATATAAAAGAGCAGCAAAGGGGCTTTTTAACATACCTATCCAAGGACTGGAGCTGCCTCAATCCTTCTACCAATGTTTGCTTCAGCAGAAGTTGGACACTCCACATCACATTTGTTCAAGGTATAGCAGATGAAAAGGAAGTGACTCAAAAAGTGTCTTGACCAGCTTAGAGGTGACCAAGGAAGAGGCAATCCCCCCCCCCCACCAAAATGACTTCTGACAGTCAAGGCAGGTGGATTTTCAGAAGCTTTCAAGCCTCCTTTAATACATGGTCTCATCCATCTTAAAACTGATCTGAGTTACCAACCATTGTTTCCATCCCAGGAGCTGTCAATTCATGCTCATGAAAGAGTTTTACTATACTAAATTGCTAGGACTACCATGAGGGCATAATTTACCATCTGGCTCCATTGGGATTTTTGGGTCCTGGAAAGAGTTAAGTGAGACATATCTTATTTAAAGTGAAAATCAGAGTAATCTATCAAGGAAGAAAAATGTGTGTCCTTAAAACATCCTGCACCCAGAAGAAAACTCACATCTGCACAACCAAACCTCCAGGAGAACCTTCCATGGAATTGCTGCAGCTAGAACAGATTCACAGAGTAGACAAAGGTGGGGAACCCGGATTGGCAATTACATTTAATGGTGGGCCAGTTTCCCTTGTCCTTGTGTTATGAGAAGAGAGAACAGAAGATTCCCACCTGCCTATCAGTACCAAGCAAACCACCTAGGAGCTTTAAAAGAAACTTAAAGGGAATGATTTATATGAAGAACACTTGACAAGATGAGCTAGAGGTGGCAGCCTAGCAGCAACTGGACCAGGGCCGGCTCCAGGCACCAGCGAAGGAAGCAGGTGCTTGGGGCGGCTAATGGAAAGGGGCAGCACGTCCGAGAAAGAGAGGGAGCGAAGGACTCACTGCCGAATTACCGCCGAAGAATGAAGCGGCGCGATTGAGCTGCCGCCGAAGTGCCGCTGATCAACTCCCCCCCCCACACACACACTTTGCCGCTTGGGGCGGCAAAAAAGCTGGAGCCGGCCCTGAACTGGATAAGCGGAAACAAAACAGACTGGGCACAGGACATAGAAAAGATTTCTTCACAGACTAAAAACAGCATAGCCAGGGATTTCCTGTGGTTAGTGCTGTTATACAAGACTACTGGCAATAAAACTAGTTGGTCAAATGCCTCAGTTGAGTGACAGGAGCTCCAAGCCACACTAAAGCATCTGAACCACATCTTCACTAAATATTGAGCAACTTCAATTAAACTGTATGCCAGTTCTCTAGAACTTAAACATTTTATCTTCCTGCTTTATGAACCTGATCATGCGGTGTTAAAAGATTTTACATCTAGTTGAAATGGGTGCTTTTCTGCTTAGTCCTTTCTTCAGAAACTTGTAGGTTTAAGCTCTCAAATCAATGATTTTCACAGAGTAATAAAAAACACAAGTTTCAAATCTCACCTTCCACTATGTGTTTCTACTACCTTATAATTATGCCAAAACTTAGTGCAGCTAAAGTAAAACTGTGGGAGACTAGATATTGATTTGTACTATATTTCACTTTACTTGCAGTTAGTAACCTTTCTATATATTAAATAATAAATCCACAATTTTTTTCTGATTTTAACATGCAAAATATAATTGCACGCATGAAGTGTTCCTTTTTGAAGGGCACATTGTTGAGGTTCAGTAGTCTGGTATGGCTACTGGACCATAGTAAAATTAAAAAGTTTGAGTGTTCCAATGTTAACCTTTTATATTAATTTTTAAACAACATCCCCTTTCATATAAAATATGAGTGAACATAGGCACACTCCGTTTGAATTTTACTGTGGCCCAGTGGCCATACCAGATTACCAAACCTCAACACTTGCTTTCTAGCCAGTGGGTACATGCAGCCTCAGGAGAAATGCAAGTTGTCTGTATGCATTAGACCATTTCTTCCCCAATGTCTGATTCCTGTAGGCTATTTGCACTAAACTGCATGGACACGAAACTCAATCTTCCAAATTAGAAAAGGAATTGTAAAGATTTCATCAGTAAAAGAGGGACAGAGATTGTAAGGAGCATTACCAGAGGCAAATATGCATAGTGTAGTCTTTTGTCCAGTCTTTTTCAGCTGCAGGACCAAACTTGAAATATTTTAGCATGATACAGTACTGAACCTTTACTAGTACTAGTACTAAAACCTTTACTAGTCAGTATAGAGTATTTTCATTTTGACTTGGCCATTCTGTACCCATTAGGTACAAAACTGTCAGTCATGGAAGTGGATTTTAATCCACAGGTGGGCACTCAGAGAATTACAGCAATTGCTTCCAAGGAAGAGTAATATAAGAAAATGTTTGTTTTATTTTTAGCCATCTTAACGCAGTATAACATCTGCTTCAGGGAGACATCGTTAGCATAAAGCAACCAATCAACTCTCCATGGACCACCAACAAATAGTCCAGGGATCACAGTTTGAGAATCTGTGTCCTAGTTTTTCCAAGGGTCATGAAGGACATAATACTGCAAGGGAAGGATAATATACAGCTGTTGGATGCAGGTCAGGATTCACTTAGCCTAAGAGTCTCCACCACCTCCCTGCTGTATAAAACCTCTCCTCATTTGATGAGACCTGTCTCATCGGTGGCCTTAGGAAGATCATGTCAAAATCAGCAAAACACCATAACAGGAGCCTGAAGCATCTCTAAGCAGGAAAGCAAGATGGATTAATATAAATGGTAGCTTCTCAAATTTAAGTTTTTATAGTACAGTAAGACAGCAGAGACTGCCAACATATTTGGACAATACAGCAATATTTGTGTAAATTTTTATGGAAAACACACCTTTTTGTTTATAAAAGTAAACAGTGGGTCAAGGTAGAAATAATTTGATCTTGCTCTGTTGGGCAGTAGAAATGTTTTTAAACATAAGAACAGGGAAAGGGTGTGAGGCATAAAAGTTACTTTTTACCTACATATATTTTCTCAGTTATCTTGCTTCAGTCCAGAGTGATAATATGTGTTACCTCCTTATTAGCAACGGGGGTAGAAAGGATAAGAAGCTTCAGAATGCTATCACCACCATTCAGGCTTATATGGGCATCCTGACAACTTCACTTGTTTTCTTTTTCCATCTACTTGTGTTATCAGAATTGACTAATCAAGCTGATCCCTAGAGTAGCAGTATTTTACCTTTAAAGAAATTGAACATCTGGGTGTTTTATGAAACCAGGAACTTGGGCACTGCCAATTACCTCGGTATATAGTTTTGTACATTTACTTCATGCTACTAATGCTGAGACACCTTACAACTCACCTAGTCCAATACCATATATTTATATATCAGCTTTTCTACTAATGTAGGCTTAACTTGCAAGAGAAAATTTTAGGCAGTTTGTATCTACCAGTTATACACAGACTTTTTCTTGAGTGTTAAAAATTAAAATCAAGAGCTGAAAAATAGTGACTAAAAAAAATCCTTCTCTTCTCAGTTTTATCTTATGATGTTATAGTTTCACTAGTTCTCCTGACTGTGTAGATTCTTCCAGGATAGAGCTTAATTTAAAACATAAAAAACAAAAGAAAAATACACCTGAAATTTTACATTAGAGAGATGAAGAAAAAAAGCACTACTTTTTGTCCTTTACTTGCATGGCAGTTTTAAGAACTATTAGCAGAGTACTTCAAACTGCAAAGCACTAAGGCCTGGTCTACACTAGGCGTTTCTGTCGAATTTAGCGCCTTACATCGAATTAATCCTGCACCCGTCCACACCACGAAGCTATTTAGTTCGACATAGAGGTCTCTTAAATTCGATTTCTGTACTCCTCCCCAACGAGGGGAGTAGCGCTAAATTCGACATGGCCATGTCGAATTAGGCTAGGTGTGGATGGAAATCGACGCTAATAGCTCCGGGAGCTATCCCACAGTGCACCACTCTGTTGACACTCTGGACAGCAATCCGAGCTCGGATGCTCTGACCAGCCACACAGGAAAAGCCCCGGGAAAATTTGAATTCCTTTTCCTGTCTGGGCAGTTTGAATCTCATTTCCTGTTTGGACATCGTGGCGAGCTCAGCAGCACTGGCAACAATGCAGAGCTCTCCAGCAGAGATGGCCGTGCAATCTCAGACTAGAAAGAGGGCCCCAGCATGGACTGATCGGGAAGTCTTGGATCTCATCGCTGTGTGGGGTGATGAGTCCGTGCTTTCCGAGCTGCGCTCCAAAAGACGGAATGCAAAGATCTATGAGAAGATCTCTAAAGCCATGGCAGAGAGAGGATACAGCCGGGATGCAATGCAGTGCCGCGTGAAAATCAAGGAGCTGAGACAAGGCTACCAGAAGACCAAAGAGGCAAACGGACGCTCCGGATCCCTGCCCCAGACATCCCGTTTCTACGAGGCACTGCATTCCATCCTAGGTGCGGCCGCCACCACTACCCCACCACTGACCGTGGACTCTGAGGATGGGATATTGTCAACGGCCGGTTCCTCGGACATGTTAGCGGACGGGGAAGATGAGGAAGGAGATGAGGAGGACGAGGCAGTCGACAGCGCTTGCAACGCTGATTTCCCCGACAGCCAGGATCTCTTCATCACCCTCACAGAGATCCCCTACCACCCGTCCCCAGCCGTTAACCCGGACACAGAATCAGGGGAAGGATCATCCAGTAAGTGTTTTAAACATCTAAACATTTATTTTTAACAGAACAGGAATATTAACAATAACAACAATGGGTTTCTCATGATTAGTTTGCCCTAGGCGCTGAACATTTCAGTCCTGGGCAGTGCAACTATTCAAAAAAAATCTAACAATGTCCGGTTTAGCATGATTGTTCTGCCCAAGCCGCTCTACTGTTTAGTCCCTGCCAGTGCAGCTACAGTAAAATGCAGTCTATATGTCCGGGGATAGAGCTGAAATCCTCAATGGACATCTCCACGAAGCTCTCCTGGAGGTAATTGGAAAGCCTTTGCATCAGGTTCCTGGGGAGAGCGGCTTTATTGGGTCCTCCGTAGTAGCAGACATTTCCGCGCCAGGAGACAAGCAAGTACTCCGGGATCATTGCCCTGCAGAGCATGGCGGCATACGGCCCTGGTCTTTGCAGGCTTTCCCGAAGCATTCTTTCTTTATCAGTGTCTGAGATCCTCATCAGGGTGATGTCGCTCATGGTGACCTGCTTTGAATTAGGTAGGGGAATGTTAGTATTGGGACTGCTTGCCCGTTCCTTTACAGAACTGTAACCGCCAGTTTACAGCCACGCGGTGGAGGCGGGAGAGGGGCAGCATACAGGGATCTTTCCCTGGGACAGCCGCGAGGGGGTGGGACAGGGGCAGAGTTCATGCTTGCCGGATTGCTGGCAGCAGGGACTGGCATTGCTTTCAATGTGAAAGGAGGCCAGTGCTACTATTAAAGTTTTAAGCAGCCACAAGTCTACGGCTTACCATGTCTGCCTGCTACACAAATTCCGGTGTCCTGCCCCGCTTCTCAGATCTGCAGTGCAAGACCCCAGGCACTGAATGCGAAGGCCGAAAATTAGACCTTGTCCTGAGTGCGCATGTGATAGGTGCTGTGCATGGTCTTGTTCACAGAGAAAGACTATGTTCTTTGTTCACAACTACATTTATCTTTCTGAGGAATTCACTCCCTTTTTCCCATTCCCACAACCACAGCTGCGACTGTCTCACAACCTAGCCTGGCATCACACTCCCAGAGGCTAGCGCAGATTAGGCGTAGGAAGAAGAGGACACGGGAGGACATGTTCTCGGAACTTATGGGCTGCTCCCGAGCCCAGGCAGCACAGCAGACCCAGTGGAGGGAGAACTTGTCCCAAATGCACCGTTCACACATGGAACGGGAGGAGAGGTGGCGGCAGGAAGACCAGCAGGCGACTCAAACGCTGCTTGGACTAATGAGGGAGCAAACGGACACGCTCCGGCGCCTTGTGGATGTTCTGCAGGACCGGAGGCAGGAGGACAGAGCCCCGCTGCAGTCTATCTGTAACCGCCCTCCCCCGCCACCAAGTCCCATACCCCCCTCACCCAAAGTCCAAAGAAGGAGGGGCGGCAGAGTCCGTGAAAACTCTCACTCCACCCCTGCAGACTGCTCTAGTACTAGAAGGCTCTCATTCCCCAAAATTTGACAAGTCCTTTCCTTCCCGCCTCACACAAACCCCCGTCCAAGTTTCACCCCCCAGTTTCATGTGTAGTTGCTAATAAAAAATACGTTTCCGTTAATTACTGTTTCCATCATGTTCTCTTAGAGGAGAGTCTGTCTGAAGGGGGGGAAGGGGGTTGGTAATTGGACAGGACAGTCACCTTTAGCAGGGTACAGAGGCGGGGGCAGGTTCAGCAGCAGGGCACACACACATTGCAGTCACTAGTTACCCTGGTCAGTCTGGGAGGTGGTTTTAGTGTTCTGTGGGGGGTGCTCTGTGACTTTGTGGCGGGGGAGGGCAGTTACAGATCTTATGCAGCGGTCCTTATCCTGGATCACAGAGCCACGCTGCAGGGGGATCTGTAACCGTCCTCCCCCTGCCACAAAGTCACATAGCCCCCACACACACAGAGTCCCGAACAGGAGGGGTGGCAGGGTCCGTTGAAACCACCAGTCCACCACTGCGGAGCCTGTCATTCCTGGAGTTTGGAAGCGTCATTTGCATCACTACACTACACCCGCTCCCCACCACAGTCTGCGTCCCAGGTTCAACACTTTCCCACGAAAACAGTAATAAAGAAAACGGTGTTCATTAACAAAACTCAAGTGATTTTATTTTTAAACGTGTGTTGGAAGGGGGGGAACGGGGTATGTAACTGGAGAGGATACTGAATATTTAGTGGGTAAAGAAACGGGGGCAGGTTCATCTTCTCTGTACACAAACTGAAAAGTCACTGGTTACCCTGCTCACTCAGGAACCTAGCTTTCAAAGCCTCCCGGATGCACAGCGCGTCCCGCTGGGCTCTTCTAATCGCCCGACTGTCTGGCTGGGCGTAATCAGAAGCCAGGCTATTTGCCTCAACCTCCCACCCCGCCATAAAGGTCTCCCCCTTGCTCTCACAGAGATTGTGGAGCACACAGCAAGCTGCAATAACAATGGGGATATTGGTTTCGCTGAGATCACAGCGAGTCAGTAAGCTTCTCCATCTCCCCTTGAGACGGCCAAAAGCACACTCCACCACCATTCTGCACTTGCTCAGCCGGTAGTTGAACAGTTCTTTTTCAGTGTCCAGGGCGCCAGTATAGGGCTTCATGAGCCAGGGCATTAGCGGGTAGGCTGGGTCCCCGAGGATGACTATAGGCATCTCCACATCCCCAAGAGTTATTTTGTGGTCCGGGAAGTAAATACCTTCCTACAGCTGTCTAAACAGACCTGAGTTCCTGAAAACACGAGCGTCATGAACCTTGCCCGGCCATCCGACGTTGATGTTTGTAAAACGTCCCCTATGGTCCACCAGTGCTTGCAGTACCATTGAAAAGTAGCCCTTTCGGTTGATGTACTGGCTGGCCTGGTGGTCCGGTCCCAGGATAGGGATGTGAGTTCCATCTATAGCCCCACCGCAGTTTGGGAATCCCATCGCGGCGAAGTCATCTATGATGGCCTGCGCGTTTCCCAGGGTCACTACCTTTGAGAGCAGTACCTCAACGATTGCGTTGGCTACTTGCATGACAACAACCCCCACGGTAGATTTGCCCACGGCAAAGTGGTTCGCGACTGACCGGTAGCTGTCTGGCGTTGCAAGCTTCCAGAGGGCTATGGCCACTCGCTTCTGGACAGTCAGGGCTGCTCGCATCCGGGTGTCATTGCGCTTCAGGGCAGGGGACAGCAACTCACAAAGTTCCAGGAAAGTCCCCTTCCACATGCGAAAGTTTCGCAGCCACTGGGATTCATCCCAGACCTGCAGCACTATGCGGTCCCACCAGTCCGTGCTTGTTTCCCGGGCCCAGAATCGCCGTTCCATAACATCCACATGACCCATTGCCACCGTGATGTCCTCGGCGCTGGGTCCCGTGCTTTCTGACAGGTCTGTGCTACTCTCAGACTTCAGGCCCTCACCGCGGTGCCGTAGCCTCCTCGCCTGATTTATCTGCATCTGCCTCTGGGAAAGGTGGATGATAAGCTGTGAGGCGTTGACAACGGCCACAACTGCAGCGATGGTCGCAGCGGGCTCCATGCTCGCAGTGCTGTGGCGTCCGCGCTGTCACTGACCAGAAAAGTGCGCGAACTGATTTCCCGCCGGCGCTTTCAGGGAGGGAGGGCGGTAGTGACGGACGGATGACGACAGTTACCCAAAAGCACCCTCGACATTTTTTTACCCAGAAGGCATTGGCGGCTCGACCCAAAATTCCAATGGGCAGCGGGGACTGCGGGAACTGTGGGATAGCTGCCCACAGTGCACCGCTTCCAATGTCGACGCTTTCCCCGTTAGTGTGGACTCACAAAGTCGAATTACTGTCCTTAGTGTGGACACACACGTTCGACTTTGCAATATCGATTCCACATATTCGATTTAAGTAAAATCGAACTACTCTCGTAGTGTAGACATACTCTAAGACAGTTCTGTGCTCTAGGAAATTAAGCAAACCAACTTGGTAACATAGCAGGGTTTCTTCTGTCAATAACTGGAGATTTTTGTTTTCTTACGTACCTCTTCAAAATCACTGCTGACCCACAAAGGGATAGGTGTTCCCCAGTATCGGTTCCTGGAAATAGCCCAATCACGTGCATCTTTCAGCCAGTTTCCAAAACGTTTCTCTCTCACAAAGTCAGGAACCCTGTTACGAAAGTTAAAAGCAATTACATTATTATCTGCAAACTAAACCTTTCAGTCATCTGATAGGCAGACATTACATTCATACCTCCATATCACAACAAAATTGATTTACTTTCTGATATTTGCATTAATTGGTGTAGTTTCAGGTTACTGTGTTGGCCATTTGCTAGGAATTGCATTTATTACTTGTATGACCTTTGGAGAAAAAAATAATAGTATTGCTTCTTCTGACTCCTACAGATCCACAAATGTGCTATGCAAGTGCAAGAATATTATGTTTTATTGTTCATTCTCAAAGTAATTCAATCAACATCTGTGTTAGATTAGACAAATATCTACAACGTGCCCATGGATGCATATTATACCCATACAAAAGGTAATAATGATGTTCACGCTTCACTGGGATACCTTTCTTTAGAAAATTACTACTAAAAGTTGAGATAAAGATTTAAAAAAATTCACGTGATCACTATCTTACAAAAACAGTTCTTAAAGAAACAAATCTATTTTGACATTAACTGAGGATTCTGATATTGCAGACATCCACCCACCCACCCGTTTCTGGCTAACGCATGAAAATCTTATAACGGGGTTGTAAGACAACAATAGTTAAAAGTTCAGTTGACTAGGCTAAGTTGGCACTGTGGGCAGCTGTTTAGCACCTATCACCAGCCTTTGCTCCATGGATATCACTTCTATCAACACTGCATGAGTTAGAGACTATTCCAGAGCATGGATCCTTGAGAATAAACAAAGTTCCAGATCCACTCACTCTCCCACAAGGTCATGGCTCTTGCCCTATTCTTAGTAAAACTGTTCATGGGTCTCAAATTAAAAAAAAAAAATTGACTATCTATCTATCTATATATATATATAGTCAATGGCAGCACTCTTTGAAGACTTCATTTCTAGCTAAATGGGCTTTGAGAGATGTTTAACTATGAGATCTGAGCACATGAAATATCTTGAAGATCAAAGATAATGCTGAGGATTATACCCCGTCAAGGCTAATTAATCTGATAGTTTGGTTAGCAATTGGTTATTCACATTCTCTACATAGTCACAAGACACAGCCTGCTGTATTTGTTAAAAAAATAAACAAACCCAAACCTCAGTTACCTACCTTCTTGTAACGGTTGTTCTTTGAGCTGTGTTGCACACATCCATTCTGCTGTAGGTGTGTGCACACCTACACTAGAAATGGGCATATACTATCACTCAAAGAAGAACTTGTGCATTTTCCAGTTCTTTAGTAAAAAAAACCTTTTAAAAAAGAATTATTTGTAACTGATAGAAGCACCTATACAAAAATAAAAAGAGTTGCATGCTAAAGCTTGATATAAAGACAACCTTTCAGGCCTAGGGAGAACTTTTTTGTGAATTATGGGATTCACTTACATAACTCATTTGGGGCTTTACAGCTTATACACATATAGTTACAGCTGAAGAGAATTTTAAGACATAACTGTGTTTAATTCAATTCAGTGACTATACAATGTACTAGAAAAAGTGATAACTTTTGAGGTCAACAGCATATTACTTTCATGCCTAAAGAAACATTTTAAAAGTCACAGCACATAAAAGAAGTGGTGGGTTGTAGGAAGCAGCCCTGGGAACTTAAAATTCATTATGCATATTCCTTAGGAAGTCAATGCATTTTTTTTGAAGTTTCACTGAACATCAAGGCACTACAACATTTTCAGACCCCATATTGCCATAGGCTTATAAGCATTACTGAGCTGGTGATATATTGCTTTAAGCCAATGTGTCAGATACACAAATAAGAGTGTACAAAATTTAAGGGAAAAATATCCAGAATTATTTTTGACTTTCAAAAAGACTTCAGAGATTTAAAATGTCAAAAGCACCCATGTGATCATAGACTAAGTCTTAAGTTGTAAAGCGTCAATGGGACTTAGGTGCTTTTGAATTATTTATCCTCACTGACTTTACCTACACCCCTCATAGCACCAGTGTTAATATTCCCCTAACTCCACTCCCCAAACCGCACCCAACTATTTAAAACTGAAAGTGGGTAAAAAGAGCCTGACTTATCCATAGGAACATTTTATTGACTGATTTTTCTAAGATTTGAAGTAGCCATGACTCAAACAAGTACTTGCATGCAAGTATGCAAAATGGTATGGAAAAATGCTAACTCTGAAGTCTACTAATTCAAGAAAAGCAAAACATTAAAATAAAACGAATGAAATTCAAGTTGCAATACTTATGAGTCTCAAAAAATATTTAATGAAATTCAACTCAATTCAAAATGAGTAATTTGCTGAAGAGTATGAACATTGATCAGTTTGGTGATACAAACATGGTCCAAATATAATAGCCAGGTATAATGCAGATGTATGCAATCGAGCAGTATTGTGAATTTCCTAATTCTTACCCGCCTATCCAGCCAGTGATTCAAGCAGAAACTCTTCCAGAGGCATCCTTCAAGCAACCATGTTGGGACTTTCTATAGTACTCATCACCAGAATATCTGAGGGTGTATCTGTCTAAATATGCTTTGCTAGATTCCAAAAAATATTTCCACAAACTCTAAAGAAGGCTTCACTGGTTAAAAAGCCATCTCGGTTAAATGGTGAGGTGAAAGCAGCAATAAAAAAAATTAATTAACAACTGGAAAAACAAAGAAGCTGATCGCAACTAGTACATGTCAACAGTTAGGAAATTCTGACAATTGATAATGGAAGCTAAAAGTATCAATTAAAAAACCTACGGCCAGCAGGGTTAAGGACAATAAGAAGGAATTCTTTAAATGTGTATCAGGTTGACTGATTGGGAGCCATCTTGTGATAAATTATGATACTGTATATTGACCTTGTTATTGGGGTATTTTCTATATGATTATATTGGTTTCTCTCAGCAAGGGTCTGTCTTGAAAAACAGGTAAGAAGGAACACAACTCAAGCTAAGCCACTCCTCAGTATACAGAACTACTGGCCCTATGGATTCTGGCTAGACCTCCTACTGAGCCTACTGGACTGGTTTTGACCAGAAGAACAAAATAACTATAGCAGGGTTTAAAGAGAAAGGGGCAGTAGCTGTTATGGGGAACCAGACAGATATAGGGACCTGTTGAGAGTCTCTAACGCTTTGTTCCTACTATTAACCCAACAATTCTTGTTTTGAGAAGGCTGCCTGATCATTGTATACCACTGATCACAGATTCCCAAACTGAAGAACCACAGGTGCGAGAACTTAGTGGGCAAGCCATAAAGAATTAAAGGACAGTAGCATAATTAATGCCAATCAACATGGTTTTATGGAAGATAGGTCTTGTAAAACACACAAACTTGATAACATTTTTTGATTAGATCAAATGTCTGGTTAAAAAAAGGTAACTCTTAAAATAATAGATTTGTGTAAGGTATCTGACTTAGCCCTCACATTGCCATAAAATCTGAATTATCCTCCCCTCCCCGCACCCCCACAAAAAACCTCCGATGGAGCCCATATTAAATAGATTAAAAACACTTGACAGATAGTTCTCAGAGTAACTGTAAACAGGTAATGGTCATCCAGTGTAGGTGTTTCTAGTGGGGTCTCAGAAGGATCAGTTATTGACACAATACTATTCAGTATGTTTTTCAGTCACCGAAAAAAAACCCCCAAGATAATTACTGGAAGATGACAAAGAAATTAGTGGAGTGGTAAAGAGTGATGGATACAGACCACCCTTGGATTGTTTGGTAAGGTGGGCTCATTTGAACAACCTGTATTTTAACACAATCAAATGCAAGGTCTAAAAACAAAGGATGTAGATCACAAAAGAAGGGGGAATTTCTCCTCAAACATAATCACACAAAGAATTAAGGGGTCACTGTAGACAACTAATTGAACATGAGGTCCCAGTGCAATGCCGTAGCTAAGAGGACTAATGCACTCCTTGGATGTATAAGCAAAGGAAAATCAATTAGGAGGAATAGGGAGGTGATATTTCCTCTCTATATGGTATTGGTGAAACCATTACTGGACTACTGTAGCCAGTTCTGGTGTCCACACTTCAAGCAGGACATTGAAAAAGTGGACAGGTTCAGAAAAGAGCTTCAAAAACAATACCAGATCTGGAAAACATGCATTACAGTGAGAGACTCAAGAAATTTCATTTAGTTTATCCAACAAGTTAAAAAGTGACCATCATAATCTACAAGTACCTACATTGGGAAGAGATTTCAGATAATAGACTGCTCTTTGATCTAGCAGAAAAAGGCATAATAAGATCCAAATATAGGGAGCCAAAACTAGAAAAACCTAGACTAAAAAAAATTGTGTTATTTAAACAGTGAAGGTAATTAACCATTGGTACAATTTATCTGGTGATGTGATGGATTCTCCATCACCTGAAGTATCAACATCAAGACTGGATGTTTTTCTAAAAGACATTCTATAGTTCTAACAGAAGTTACGGACTTGATACAGAAATTACTGGGTGAGGTTCTATTGTTTGTGTTAGATAGGAGGTCAAACTACATGATCACAAGAGTCCAATCTGGCCTTAAATATATATGATGTTGAATCTCTTATCATTACCTGCAAAAAAGACCTAGTGGTTTTCTCTTCACCTTCAACATATTGAGGGGAAAAACAGTCTAAGCCATTCATTGCTTGCCTCTTCCAGTCACTTTCCCTTCCCACCCCAAAATTCATCCAGCATTTCTTGGAGTATAGGCAGTCTGGTCCATAAGCCAGATCCTACAACAGCAGCACTTAAAACCTCTTCTGCAGCCTGCTGAAGGTACTGGCTCTTTAAACAGTTTCATTTATGCTGATACAGGTGCATTGGAAATCTCAATGGATGTGATTACTACTAGGTCAGAAAGCTTCTTCAGCCAACTAAAGAAGCATCAGACATCAAAAATACTTGAGACAGATAACTAAATGATGTAACTTTTTGCTAATTTTTTCTAACCTTTTTAACTTCAAAAGTTATCTTCCACTACACTATCATTTTTTGTTTGTACTAAGAATATAAGCTCTGTGTAACTACCAACATCAAGTAATTATGGCTGAAATAGCTTACAGAAATCCAACAGTTAAGCTTTCTTGCACCGAAATTAAGAATATTCAGGCTTCACGGATTCTTTTAGAGTTGAAACTTATTACTGTAACACTCTTCATGCTGACCTTCAGAGACCATCTCTCCAATCACAAGTGGAAACTGTATTACAAACATTAGCATGTGACTATCAGTCCAACAGTGTGGAAAACGTCTCTTTACACTGCTCTTACAGAAACTAATTTCCCTTTTTTTAAGAAGTTCTTAGACACTGTGATTAGCTTAAATTATTAGTCCTATTTAAAATAGCCAGAGGCTGGTACAATCTCCCAGGGACATTAAAATGCTTAAGAGTTTTCTCTTAGCCTCCTCAAAATGTATATATAAATAATTTCTTTCCCTTAATGTGTACAATAACCGGGAAAGTTTAAACATTTGGATTCTCTCTCCCCTTGAGCTATAAAGCCATACTTCCTTTTTCTAGAGAAATTGTCTGAGCCTGATGCTAGCCTTTAGTGCAACACTAGAGATCATGTCATGTTCTACAGATGGGGCTCACTAATAGCAATGGTATGTTGCTCTGTTGGATTTATAACATGAGGGTCATCAATTGGTATAGTAAGAACATAAGAACTGCTATACTGGGTCGGAACAATGGTCCATGTAGCCCAGTCTCCTGTCTCTTACAACGGCCAGTACCAGAGCTTCAAGGGGAGTGTACAGAACAGGGTAATTATGGAGAGACCAACCCATGTCTGCCCTTCCTGGATTCTTGCAGTCAGAGGTTTAGGGGTACCCCGAGTATGGGGTTACAGACCTGACCGTCTTGGCTAATAGCCATTGATGAACCTAGGCTCCATGAACTTAACTAGTCCTTTTTTGAACCAATCATACTTTTGGCCATCACAACATTCCATGGCCATGAGTTTCCACAGGTTAATTGTACATTGTGTGAAAAAGTACTTCCTTGTTTGCATTAAACCTGCTGCCTATTAATTTAATCAGTGACCCTTGTTTTTTTGTTACTGTTGCTATTGTTCTAATAAAACAATGCTTTAAAATATTTGACCATTTTTAACAAGGACAATATGTGACTGATCAATCGACTAATTATTTGTGGACTGGTCAAATGCCAAATCCTAACAACCATTTTACCAATCAGCTAATCGTTCTGCCAGGAGGTGCTCTGTCCCTTTGTTTTGTTTCAACAGGAATAGCTACTGATTTTTCAGTCTGACACATCTGGCTTTTCTGCACATCAGAAAATATCAGGAGCACCTTCTATTTAGAACTTTTACAAGAATGGTGAACTGAATACTAACTATTCCAAATAATATCTATACAAATATTTGTTTATTGTGTTGGTTAGGGAATAGCAACAGTCCTTGAGTTAATTTTCCAAAGCTTAATTTCCCAGCCTGTTGGCCACACATAATGCTCTTCCAATCACAAAAGGGAAAGAAGATACTCAATGTTCTTCCTGTAGTTCCTGAAGAAAGATCAAGACTATCTGTCCAAGATACCCATTCCCTTTCTGGAGACCTCATCTCTGCTCTTCCATCCCCCCCCCCAAATATGGCCCGCATACTTCTGTGCCCCCCACGCAGAAAAACACAAAATAAATCTGCGAGGGGGACACGTCTCTCTTCCCCGGAAGTGCGTCTGTTCCAGCATTCCTGGAGCAGCTTCAGAGATGCAAATCACTGCAGGGGGAAAGAGGCTGGGCATGCGTGCCTGCAGGCGAGACGTTGATCACCATCAGGGGGTGGAGATAGCCCACAAGTGCGAGAGACACTGTCTCTCTCTCTTGATATTGTGGCTCGAGGGGCGTGGAGGAGGGTAGGTCTTTTTGTTATGCAGGAGGAAGGCTCTGTCCCTGAGGCAGAAATGTAGCAGCCTGCCTAGAAAAATTTAACTTCTTGAGAATTGAAAAAAAAAACCACTTAAACATTAGTATCATGTTACTGAAAATTGTTTGTTTTTAAGTTAAAGAAAATAGCTTTTGTAAAAAAAAAAAACCACATTTTGTTAATGTTGCTGTTGATGGTTAATTGATCTCATTCTCTGAGGCAGACATGTAGCAACCTATCTGCATAGTAACATTGTTAATTATTCTATTGTTAGTTAACTGTTCCCATTCTCAGACAATTCCCCCAGGAACATAAAAACCTGTAAAAGTTTTAAGGCCCCAACATTGCCAGAGTGATGTAAAACCTTATAAATTACATGAGTAGGCTTTTCTTCAGTGAAATTTTAATTCAGGCTTCTGCAAGAAGGTTCTGTGGAAACCAGATTTACTCTCCCTCAATCTTTCACTGTGAACTATCATTTTTCTTTGTCTGACCCATCCTTTTCCCAAGTTAAGAATCTAATGCCAAAATTTAAACTGGCAAAAAGCAAGCAATGAGGGCCAATGGGATATAAAGTCCTTCAAACAGGAACTTTGTCAGCCAAGTTCTACAGGAAAATTGTTTCCCCTGTCCTCCAAGTCTAAATACTGCAGTGTCTAAGATATAAGGTGTCTAAGCCTGTGTGACCTTATGTGTAGGATGGGAAGAAGAGCAGAGAGTGGCTCCAGCCCTGAATTATATATTAACATAGAAATAATTAATTCATTGTTGCCGATCTGGTCAGAATTTGCATCCCCATTCAGAAACATTCTGAAGACTAATACTGGTTAGAATCAGTTCTGGTACTTTCTAATGCAACATGTTTTTTATTTTCAAAATTGATGGGCAGGAGTAAAAACTATAAAGAAGTACATAATGATAAAATAAAAATGATTGACAGGAAAGACTAAGACAGCTGTTCCTTTTTCACAAGCCTACTTTGAAATGTTTCTACAGTGCTCATACTGTAATTCTAAATATTGATTTAAACTCATTCTACTCCAGAACTCATACGTGCTGCACTGCAGCACTAAATGAGTTGCTACACCTTTCTCCATTTCTTCCTCCCAGCACGAGATATAGGACTACTGTCTCATCGCTATTTCTTCTATGTCTTGCTGAAGACAACAGTGTAAATATTTAAGTAAATAGTACTGTCAAATACTTCTATAGCAGAAATGTCACTTACTTTACCACCAAATCAACTTTAACTGTTAGCTGAAATTATGTCTGATTATATAGCTTTAAGTACATTAAATATTTAATATATACTAATTCTTTTTCATCCATCAACTATTTTTTATTCACTACATTCTTCTGAAAGCCACAGTAACTTAGCTATAGTTAATCAAGTTTCACTTGATAAATTTCTAATGATTAAAAGAAGCTCCTTGGGCTATGAGCTATTTTAAGACATACATTTTTAACATCCTGAAATTTAGTGCAGCAGCCAAACATTTAACCATCCACTATTTTAAGAGTTAGAGGGGAAAAAAGAGAATTACCTTAACTAGAATAAGAAAGATGGTATGATGGAGGAGTAAGCTACTGCACTAGTTTTCTTCCTCTTCTACAAGCTCAAATCCTAGCTTAGGTCTCAAATGTCCATTTGTTCAATCTTATCTGGGGCTCAAAACTAATCTGCCCTTTGGCATAATGGGAATTCTCTCTTTAAGCAAATCATAAAACCAGAAACTAATGTGGTTGCTGCACATCACAAATAAGCTGTATTAATGGAGGCGTAAGTAGAATCTAATAAATGGCACTAGTCCCTCAATTTCAAACACCAACGTTTCTTCAAAATCTAAACACATTTTGGTTGAAAAAATAGTTTGAACTTAGTATAACATTTACAGTCACTGCCTTTTTAAACAGGCATCTAGACCTCAAAAACTCTAGAATCTAAAATCTCCTTTATGTTAATTTATCCTACAATAACCAACTCTCAATGTGCCTCAAATTAATTTTTAATTGTTTTAATTCAAGGAGAAAAGTAAGTGAATTCTCATGCCATTCTGACACTAATTAGCTCCAATTCTATATCATAGACCTAATTTAACCTGCTAGCAAGGGGATTAATAGAGACAAAAAAAAATAAAAAAAAAATCAACAGTTTGCAAAGACATGCAGAATTTTCAAGAAAAGAATCTCTCCCCTCCAACTCATGGAAGTTTATTACAATAGTCCACATGCCATCTACCCTACACAAAGAGTTAGGGTCACAGTAAAAGGAAACTGTATTCTTTCCATATATGCCCTACTAATTTTTGAAGTTATTAGTATTTTCAGCCTTTTTTGTATCCTACCCTGTTTCTCGTAGCAACAAACACTTTAGAGCAGCAGTTCTCAACCAGGAGTCTGGGGGGCCACAAGCAGGTTTCAGGGGGTCCACCAAGCAGGGCCAGTGTTCAACTCACTGGAGCCCAGGGCAGAAAGCCAAAGCCCCGTTGTGCAGACCTGAAGCCCGGGGCTCTGAGCTCTGCCATCTGGGGCTGAAGTTGAAGCCTGAGCAACTTAGCTTTGTGGGGCCCTCTGTGGTGTGGGGCCCCAGGCAATTGCCCTGCTTTCTACCCCCCAATGCCGGCCCTGGCCTTTATATGCAGAAAACCAGTTGTGGCGGCACAGGTGGGCCATGGAGTTTTTATAGCATATTGGGGGGCCTCAGAAAGAAAAAGTTTGAGAACCGATTCATTTTATATAAAGTGCACACACAAGCAAGCCTCAAAGATTTTTACTTTGCACGATGCAGACACTATGCTAATTACTCTTATCATCCTAATCTGGCCAATGATGCTGAAAATTTTGCATTTTCAAGTGCAACCTTTCACTTACTGAAATAAAGCCTTCACTCTACTCTTTCCACACCATTTTCTTTAAAATGTTTTGACCTTTGCATGCAAAAGTACGTTACACTGGAGTACAAATTAATTAGCCTGTTTTAACACATATACATTAATATTTTTACAGACTTATAGAAGGACAGACATTCAACATAATGTATTTACTGATAATTTAGTAAATTCTCTAAAGACTTGGTGTTAAAAGTAGGTTAGTCAATTAGTCTTCCAAATCTGAAGTCCTTATTTCAAATAATCCCTTAATTGGCAAGTGACATGGAATTTTTTTGTGGCCACTTCATTAGGGAGAAAGAACATTTGCCACAGATTGTCACAACTGGTAATCTCTGCTCTAGAGTCCTTGAGCAGGAATAGCAGATATATTGAATCAGAATCCAGGTGCATGTCAGGATTGCTAGAAAAGACCTTAAATTACTCTAATCTACACTAAATCTGATTTTTACCAGTGATAATGCCCTCTCACTTACATTGTGTTAAAATAACACATACATTGAGTTACTTTTGCATCCCAGCCTAGATGACAGAAGGAAGTTTGCGTTCTCTCCAGTAAATGCTACCATCTAGTGTTGGACTTTGCTATATGCTTAGGCAATTGTGGATGCCTTAAAGGAAACTTAATTGGCATTTAGATTACATGAACCACAAGATATATTCGATCATATAGACACAAAATGACAATTCTATTATCATATTAGAAAAAGTAGGAAGTTACAGGTGTTTGGTTAAAAAAGTCTCTACTTATGCCAAATAAAATAAATCTCACTTTCACATTTAAAATTAAACAGCTTACATGGGGAAAAATATCCATTTGTTATTCTTAACTAAAGTTTCACTGATAGACAGCAAAAAAAGGGACATACGGAATTAATTTTATTGCTACAAGTTGAAAGAGGTGTAGTAAAACCTTCAAGTTAAATCAATGGGTTAAAATAAGTTAAATCCCCAGGTTTAGCTTTCTCATCCATAAAAACAAACTTCTATCTTTTCAAGTATTAAACATCAAATTAACACTGAAAGTTAAATTTGCAACAAGTGAATTTGCAAAATTCGCAAGCCAAAAAGTGCAAAACCAGTATATAGCTACAGTAATATACCATCACATTCAGGAGGCCAGATCCTCAGCTAGTGCAAGTGAGCCCAGACTACATTTGTACCAGCTAGTGATCTGGTCCATAGTATGTTTGATTATTACAGTAATTAAGTTTATATTCAACTTAATCACTAATTATCAAAAATATCAGGTATGCATTATAAGCATGAAAAGCAATTATTGTTAGAACCTTAACATGTTCTGACTTTCTGCTTTTAATGTTGCAAAATTATCAATATAGATTTTTGCACTAGATTTAATAGACGATGGGACTGTTTTCAGAGAAAAAAATATGACTTTGGGACCTTGCTTCTAGTTGGAGACAAGATGGAGAAAAGGTAAGAACTAGCTGACCAGTCTTCTCTCAGAATTTCCCATTATCTAATGCAGGGGTCGGCAACCTTTGGCACGCAGCCCATCAGGGTGATCCACTGGCGGGCTGCGAGACATTTTGTTTACGTTGACCATCCGCAGGCACGGCCTCCTGCAGCTCCCAACGGCCACGGTTTGCCCTTCCCGGTCAATGTGGCCACGGGCCACCACTCCGATTGGTTATATTTTTTTCCCCCTCTTTGAAAACAATGCTGACCCCTGATCTAATGCTTTGTGCAATCAAGCCTCCTGCAGGTGGGAAATGTAACAGGTTAGGATGGTTTTAAACATAAAATGAAGTCACTTATTGTCTTTTGCATCTGTCTGTCTCCCCTTCCATCATTCTTCCTTTCCCCCCTATGATGGGGCTTTTACTTTAGATACAAAGAATGCCTGATCTGGAAGTTGGTGGGTCCTGCCTGAAGATAGAGTTTTTGATAACTAGTCACGTGGGGACTCTTTGGCCAAACTTAATCACAGTACTACCAGTAGGTGAGAGAGGGTGAGAAAGGGAGACCTTTTAAAAACTGAAATTTACATGCAACAGCTGACTCAGCATATCTCTTCTGTTTATTTCCACACTTTTCTACAGTCCTCATCAACTCAAATATAAATTACACAGACTTCCGACTCCAGTGTGAGGTAGGGAAGTATTATCCCTCTTTTATAGATGGGGAAACTGAAGCAACAAGATTAAGTGATTTGGCCAAGGTTACAACATGAACTGTAATTCCAGCAATTCTAACCTTGTATAGGAACATAGGGGAAAAGTTCATGGAGCAGAGTCTTAGGTAAGGGACTGTGACTTATTGGCACTGGGGATCAAGGCTCTTGAGTTTTGTTTACCAGTTTTACCACACTTGCTCCAAGACATTTGGCAAGTCACACATCTGTACTTCCACCTCCCTAGCTGTAAAATGGGTAGACAACCAACTTCAGTCATAGGAGATTGAGAAGCTTTTTTGTAAAGCTGAGCTCCTACTTAACTTCGAAATAGTACTGTTCCATTTGCTCATGCATTCTTTCAAGATATTACTAGCTCATTTTTCAAAATGAAGACAGTTGCTAGCTTTAAAGCCATGCCTGTTCAAAAATGTATTAACGGTAAGTTAACTCATTAAAAAATTAATTAGGAATTCAATTAGGTTATAAAGTTTGTCAAACTATGTTTAAAATTTAATCTATTTTGTCAAAAGCAACATCTATAAGAAGAGAGCATTCTTAAGGGACAATATTCTTAACAGTCATTTTTTTTAATTAAAAAAGCAAGGCAGTCATAAATATCATTTGCAAAGGTTAATACAGCCCCAAAGGCATTCATCTCCAGTTTTCCTGTTTTTAGGAGATGCTGAAGCCCTCAAGAACCCAAATCAGAATTTAAAAAGTTAGGTCCTACTCCCAAGGCCGTAACAAAATGGCCAAATCCCTCCAACACAAAGCTCCTGATTTTGAGACATGCTGAGTACCTACAACCGAAGTCAGCGGGAAATGACCGCAGCACCTCTGAAATCAAGCCCCAAGGCTGTCGTACATGTAAGTGAGACTTATGGTACACAGAAGGGAAATGTTTTCACTGAGCAGCCTTTTTTGAGAGAGTCTAAAACTCACATCGTTTTTGCTACATAAAGATTTTTTTGTTTTTAAATACTATATCCTGGATGCCTTTAAATTTTTTTTATGAAATCACATGCTAGAGAAATCAGCATAATTTTACAAGACATTTATAAAAGTACAAGCTTCCCTGTGTCAGTGAAGCCACAAAAATGAAATTATGCCAATCCATGAGACATCATTGCTTTTACAGGATGCCTTTAAAAATAAATAAGGCGTTCAGTTAAGTCATGGCATGTGTGTCGTCTGAACAGACAATTTTTCCCAAATAAGACTAACTACTTTCTTTTATTTATTAAGAGTTATGAATATTGTCAATTAACAAAATCATTGGATGGGGGAAGCGTAAATTTTTAAAAAATTACTGACATACTTTTCTTCAGTATCTTATACTATTAGCATAAGCCTATCTTTTCTACGACAGCTGTCAACATTTGGGGTCAAGTTTATCTCCAGTGCAAATGATGTACATACAGCTGTAGTCATCACTTAAATCCTCAACATGATGATTAAGTAGAATTCAAGTGGAGATCCCCTGGATCAGGATGAA
This sequence comes from Terrapene triunguis, assembly GCF_002925995.2. NCBI lineage: Eukaryota > Metazoa > Chordata > Testudines > Emydidae > Terrapene > Terrapene triunguis. The sequence continues at coordinate 5,071,170 of NW_020664583.1, forward strand.
TGTTGCCGTTGGTGAATATACCTTCAAGTTCTACCTCTACATGTCCTCCCATACCAAGATTAAAAGCCCATTAGACAGATATTGTTTTTACTATTGGAACACTCCTTTTCCTTATTAATGAATAAACAACTGTAGTTTTCACATTGACATCAGGCAAATCAACGTGTATACTCATTCTCAGTCATCAGAACAGTAAAAACTTCTTGTAAAAGCTAACTCAAGCGGAGGGCAAAACACTTGTACCCCCTCCTTCCATTATTTTTCCCAAAAGTGGAACAGCAGTATGCTCTGCTACTAAAAACTGAAAGCAACATTAAGTATAAAACCACCTTATAAATCCAAGCTGTTCATTTTCTTACCGCACACTTAATGAGCCACCTCTGAAGCATTTTGGATAATCTACAACAAGGAGCTGCTTAATTTCTCTCATGTCAATTAATATTCACAGCAGGCATATCACTTTAAAAAAAATCTTCCATGCAAGCCGAGTTTCATAAGAGCTATTTAGGGAGATCTTAATTGCTATCCACCTGCTAAAAAGGAGCGCAGGGATGGCAGAAATTAATTCAAGTCACCCCTCAAACTTGGCTACATTTTGAGAGTCCCAGAGTATACAGCACTAAAGCCTTCACTCTGAGCTGTCTTATCACCAGGGTATTTAAACACTGTACACCCAAAAGGTTCTCTATTCTGCTCCTCTTCCCTCCCCCCATGTGTGAGAGTACATTTTGAGAGGGTCTTCTCTTCCCTTTTCCTCTCAACCTTCTTATCATGGACTTATATTGGGGTGGGAGAAGGAAGGAAGGCACTACAACAATCTTTGGAACAATAAATGCTGTATCAGTGGGCAGAATGACAGACCTGAGTGCTGTCAGCACACAGCTGAGTCACAAAATCTCAGCCTGTCAAAATGGCTGCCATCTCCAATAATTCCCTCTTCTGTTATCCCTTCAGTCAAGTCTTAGTTACTTATAGTACATGGATATTTAATATTTTTTTTCCCGTAAGACATCATTTTATATATTAAAAGTATTATTTGGTTTATTTGCCATGGATACCCATTTTTAACCAAAGATCCCCCTGCTGAAGAAACAAGGTGCGAGTACTAACCTTGGGGTGAGTGAGTTTGCTTGGCTGTTTGTGTTTTTAATCTCTCTTTCAGGTTATTTCAGTTATTTCAGTTACTGGGTCAGTTGGGATTGTGTGTCTGGGGATTGTTTGAGCCTTTGTTCCCTGGATCATCCTTGATCAGCCTCAATCAGCCTTGTGATCACCCTCCCTCTGTAAAAACAACAAGGAGTCTGGTGGCACCTTAAAGACTAACAGATTTATTTGGGCATAAGCTTTCGTGGGTAAAAACCTCACTTCTTCAGAAGTGTGATTAACGAGGCGGTAGGGCTGACCGAGGAGAGAAGTCCTTAAAAGACAGAGGCTAAGCGACCACAAATAAGGGACCACAAAACAGGAGAGTTTGGGAGGGAGTCATAATATAATTGCTATGGTTAGGAAGCATCCGTGCCCACAAGGAATTCATTGACAGTATTCATATGGAGACTTCCAAGGCTGAGCAAGCTATCCAGCTACAGAGGACTGCTGTCACACCACCTGGGGGAGGAGGATATGGCTCTCTCATAGGGAGGACACTGGCTGCTGGTTACTTCTGGCAAAAGATGAATATAAACAAATAACAAATATGTAGGGACAAAATTAGAAAGGCCAAGGCACAAAACAAGATCAAACTAGCTAGAGACATAATGGGTAACAAGAAAACATTCTACAGATACATCAGAAGCAAGAGGAAGACCAAGGACAGGGTAGGCCCGTTACTCAATTAGAGGGGTGGGGGGAAAAGGAATAACAACAGAAAATGTGGAAATGGCAGAGGTGCTTAATGACTTCTTTGTTTGTCTGAGGTAGGATCAGAGGGTAAAATAGGAAAAGAACAAGTTAAAAATTACTTAGACAAATTAGATGTCTTCAAGTCACCAGGGCCTGATAAAATGCATCCTAGAATACTCAAGGAGATATCTAAGCCATTAGTGATGATCTTTGAAAAAGTCATGGAAGATGGGAGAGATTCCAGAAGACTGGAAAAGGGGAAATATAAATGCCAATTTATAAAAAATCAAATAAGGACAACCTGGGGAATTTACAGACCAGTCAGCTTAACTTCTGCACCCGGAAAGATAATGGAACAAATAATAAAGCAATCAATTAGCAAACATCTAGAAGATAATAAGGTGACAAGTAACAGTCAGCATGGATTTGTCAAGAACAAATCATGTCATACCAAACCGATAGCTTTCTTTGACAGGGTAACAAGCCTTGTGGATGGGGGGAAGCCGTAGACATGGTATATCTTGACTTTAGTAAAGCTTTTGGGGGGAAGGGAAAGCTCAGTGGTTTGAGCATTGGCCTGCTAAACCCAGGGCTGTGAGTTCAATCCTTGAGGGGGCCACTTAGGGATCTGGGGCAAAATCAGTACTTGGTCCTGCTAGTGAAGGCAGGGGGCTGGACACAATGACCTTTCAAGGTCCCTTCCAGTTCTAGGAGATAGGATATCTCCATTAATTTAATTTAATTTTTTTTTATTTAATTTTGACACTGTCTCACATGACCTTCTCATAAACAAACTAGGGAAATGCAACCTATGAGTAGCTACTAAAAGGTGGGTGCAAAACTCGTTGGAAAACCATTCCCAGAGAGTAGTTATCAGTGGTTCACAGTCACCCTGGAAGGGCATAATGAGTGGGGTCCCACAGGGATCAGTACTGGCTCTGGTTCTGTTCAATATCTTCATCAATGATTTAGATAATGGCATAGAGAGTACACTTATAAAGTTTGCGGACGATACCAAGCTGGGAGGGGTTGCAAGTGCTTTGGAGGATAGGATTATAATTCAAAATGATCTGGACAAACTGAAGAAATGGTCTGAAGTAAATAGGATGAAACTCTAGGACAAATGCAGAGTACTCCATTTAGGAAGGAACAAGCAGTTGCACACATACAAAATGGGAAATGACTGCCTAGGAAGGAATACTGCGGAAAACAAACTCGGTGTCATAGTGGACCACAAGCTAAATATGAGTCAACAATGTAGCACTGTTGCAAAAAAAAGCAAACATCATTCTGGGATGTATTAGTAGGAGTGTTGTAAGCAAGACACGAGAAGTAATTCTTCCACTCTACTCCACGCTGATTAGGCCTCAACTGGAGTATTGTGTCCAGTTCTGGGCACCACATTTCAGGAAAGATGTGGATAAATTGGAGAAAGTCCACAGAAGAGCAACAAAAACGATTAAAGTTCTAGAAAACATGACCTATGAGGGAAAATTGAAAAAACTGGGTTTGTTTAGTCTGGAAAAGAGAAGATTGAAAGGGGACATGATTACAGTTTTCAAGTACATAAAAGGTTGTTACAAGGAGGAGGGAGAAGAATTGTTGTTCTTAACCTCTGAAGATAGGACAAGAAGCAATGGGCTTAAATTGTAGCTAGGGAGGTTTAGGTTGGACATTAGGAAAAACTTCCTGTCAGGGTGATTAAGCACTGGAATAAATTGCCTAGGAAGGTTGTGGAATCTCCATTATTGGAGATTTTTAAGAGCAGGTTAGACAAACACCTGTCAGGGATGGTCTAGATAATACTTAGTCCTGCCATGAGTGCAGGGACTGGACTAGATGACATCTCGAGGTCCCTTCCAGTCCTATGATTAATTCAGTGTGTTATATATATGATCACAGAGTTGTCATTTTGTTTCTTGTTAAAATTTTTGAACTGCACAGTTAAGACAAAAAAACAACTGTAACTCTGCAATGTAATGACAACATGCAGGCAACTGTCCAAAAACTAATTTAATCTGATTTGGAACCATAAACATAATCACTTAATCATAATCATAGGTTACTGCATAGTATCTCTACAGGACAAAGCTAAGGTTATGCCTTGATGGTGCATTTCCACACCTTAACATATTCAGATTTCTTTTAAGCTTAAGGTTTACTCTGGATTTCCTTGGTTTGGGGATAATTGCAGTATCCCTATAACATATTTTGTCCAAAATTACTGATCGGTACTTAACCTTAAAAATTCATCTAAAACTAGTTTTTCTCTAGAAATGTATATGTGGGTAAAGACATAGGGTATTTCAGACAGCTGTGAGACTGTGTGTATTTATGTGGAGTTTTATTCTGTCCAAAGAAACAGGTTTATTAGTGCCAGGAGCACTGCCTCAATCTTATGACCCAATTTGAAGTCTTTATTATTATTGGAGGTGGTTAGTTACTCCTGGAGATTTGGTCACTAGCACCATCTCACTAACTTTACTCCAGAAGGGTAGAAAGGAAACAAGACAGTAATCACAGTGTATTACTAAGCAGAAGTGAAATAATAAATATATGCAAGATACAGTACCAGTAGCATTGACCATTATTCTCCAACAGCTTCTCCACCATGTGCTCTACTCTTACAAACCAGCTTGGTACAGCTTTGTAAATTAGAGGGGTATCTGACCTGTAAGAAAAGAGTGCACAAACAGGTTCAAACAGATATGTTTTACATATTTTGAATATCTTCTTACCTAGCAAACAATATATTGTTATGATGCCAACTTCCTCTCTCCAGAACCAAACACTTCAATGGTCAATATTTAGTTAATGTACTGACAGATGAATTTCTGCACAAAACACACACTTGTTAGGAATTATTGTACTTAGTCAATTTATTTTTGTAACAGTTCCATATTTTCAAAACCCACAACAAAATGTAGCAAGTTATTTTCGATCTTGAAAATAAACAAGAGAAACTGTACTTGTGGGGGATTCATTTTATATTCCTACACCTTATTTTACATCTGACTGATGTATATCAATGCTGATTTTAATGTAAAACAAGTCAAATTCTTAAGCCTTCCAACTGAGTTTATGTTGTAGCACTTCCCACCACATATAAAATCAACCTGAAATGTTATTACAGAAACAAGTTCATTTAGGAATGTTTCAACTAGCAGTGTAAAATACTACAAACAATTAGTAAAGAAAATTTTAAAAATTAACACTCGGATTCATAAAGTTTAAGGCCAGTCTGATGTTCTGTATATCACAAGCCATTACATTTCACACGGATACCCTTGTATTGAGCCCAGTAATTGTGTTTGAGTGAAGGATATCTTTCAGAAAGGGATCCAGTCTTGAAGACTTCAAAACGGCGAATCCACCACCTTTTAGTAGTTGGTTCCAATGGTTGATCACCTTTTAAAAATATATGCCTTGTTTCTGGTCTGAATTTGTCTGACTTCAGCTTCCAACTACTAGTTCATGTTATGTCTTTCTCCAGTAGATTTTAATACCTAGTATCTTTTGCAGGGCCGGATCTAGGATTTTTGCTGCCCCAAGCAAAAAAAATTTTGGCTGCCCCCTGTCCCAGCCCTGGGCTCCTCGCCGCACCCCCCTGCTGCCCCAACCCTGGGCTCTCCCCCACCACCCGCACCCCCCGCCCTGGGCTCTCCCCCCCTGCCCCCCACCCCCCTGCCGCCCCAGCTCTGGGCTCCCCCCCGCACCCTCCTGCCGCCCCAGCTCTGGGCTCCCCCCTACCCCCACACCATTGCCCCCCACACACACCTCCTGCCGCCCCAGCCCTGGGCTCTCCCCCCCCCCAGCCCTGCACCCTTCTTCCGCCGCAGCCCTGGGTCACTGGTAACTCGTTCCCAGGGCGGGTCATTCAGCAGGAATTTTGGATGTGCACAGAACACAGACAGGATTGGTTCCCATATGGTTACAGAACTGCAGTAAAGTGGAACAATTTCCAGCTTGTGTGACTGGAGGATATCTGGATGCATATTATAAGACTGTCCTACATAAATGAGGAAAAGTTGAGGTGCCTTTATTATTATTTTGTTCCACTTTTTCTTTCTATGGGGAATTTGCCAATGCAATATCACTGCCTTCCTTTTAAACAAACAAACAAACAAAAGGCAATGGCTGTTGAAAATAGAAATTCCAGTCCTAATAACCACTGGGAAGCATTTCTTGCTCAATTTTATCCTATTTTTTCTACAGCAAGTTACAGTGGATCAGTATATTTGATTTGGGAGAAATGAAGTAACAGCTGCCCAAACTGAGCTTGAGCACTCCTGAATTTTGAGGTGTTCAAATCTGGAAGGCAGGTGCTGGGAGGGGTGGGGGGGGCTGTGGCTCCGCAGGGGAGCACGGCAGCATGTATGCAGCATGGTCTGAGTGGCACGGTAAGGGGGCTGGGGGGTTGGAGAAGGGGTGGGGGTTCGGGGGGGGCAGTCAAGGGACAGGGAGAAGGGGGGGTTAGATGGGTCAGGGGTTCGGGGGGGGCAGTCAGGGGACAGGCAGCAGTTGGATAGGCATGGGAGTCCCAGGGGTTTGTCAGGGGACAGGTAGGGGGTGGGGTTCTAGGGGGGGAGTTGGGGGGGTCCCGGGAGGGGGCAATCAGGAGACAAGGACCAGTGGGGCTTAGATAGGGGGCGGGGTCCCGGGAGGGGGCAATCAGGGGACAAGGACCAGTAGGGCTTAGATGGGGGTGGGATCCTGGGGGGCAGGGATCCCGGGAGGGGATGATCAGGGGACAGGGAGCAGGGGGGTTGGATGGATTGGGGTTTCTGTGGGGGGCAGTCGGAGGGAGTGGATGGTGGCAGGGTGGGGCTATCCTCCCTCCCCATGGAGTGTCCTATTTTTTGAATGTTAAAATATGGTATACCTACCCTTCAGAGTGCAGCTCTCCATTCAAAGCAGGCTGCAGCATGAGGTCTCAGCTTCCTCACTCCCTCCCCCTCTTTCCTGTTGGTAGTGGCCAAGGGAATGCTGGGAAATGTAGTTCTTTCCCTGCTCCAGGGCTGGCTCTATACGCACGGAGCCAGCCCTGGAACTACAGCTCCCATGCTGGATCCCTGCCGCCCCTGCAAATGGGCTGCCCCAAGCACGTGCTTGCTTTTTTGGTGCCTAGAGCCGCCCCTGTCTTTTGCCAGGGAAGGAATTTCCAAACCATAATCAAGTAATTTCACATGCTTCTTTTTGATAAAGCATTTCATCTGTTTATGTTAAATTTCTCACTTTAGGGCATTTACTCTCTCCAGTCCTTGAATCATTTTTCTAGCTCTTTTCTGCACATCCTCTATAATTTTTAACTTTAAAATGTGAACACCAGAACTGTACTCAATATTCCAATATGTATATTGGTCTCAACGATGCCATACGTATATTCAGAGACTAAAATACCTCCCTATTCCTACTCTCTAAACCTTATTTCTACATAGTTCACACTATTAACTCAGACCCCAACTTTATTTAAAAAATTGTTTAAAATGTGTCTGTTTCATTAACAAAAACTCAGGTTTGGTTGTACAGGATCATATTTTAGTCCATTTGCAGTTTTAATGAACAATTGGGGTTCAATCATGCCTGAGCTAAAGATTTCTTATTTTAACAGTAGAACACTTATTCCAAGATTCTGGAACTGAAGGTTAGAGCCAAGATTTTCTGAAGAGACTAGTGCTAGTTCTGAAGAACCTGACTTTCAGAGAATAGGTGCTCAGCAGTCATAAAAAAGTCAGACCCTTTTAATGAGAACAGAAAAATTGAGGCATCCAAAAATCACCAGGGCACTTTAGAAAACCTTGGCCTAAAGCAATACAGGTTCAATATATAAACACTTCCCTATTAGGAGAACCTCAAAGAGTAAAAGGAGCAAAACATTTTCTAAATTTTGTCTATGTTCAATATATGATTCTTCACTTGATCTTCTACCTCTATCTTTATTCAGTGGGGATTTTCTTAAGAACTAGAATAGGGCTCTTTAATGTTTGTCCACAGCATGGACCACATTTTAATAGAAACTGTTTTAGGGATCACCCTCCCATTTATGGGCATTCAACATCTCTGGCATGCACAGGAATTATACACATGGAAAAGTGATATTAGAGAAGTAACTTGTTTTAACTATCTTAGTGCAATTTTGCATTACAAATGCTGCTTGATTGACAGGGAGCTCGGTAGAAGCTTGCTATCTAAATTAAGACACCTGTGGATGTATACTACCTTTTCTTTCCAGTAATTTCTGCAAGTGCCTGCATGTAAATTAGTAGATTTTCTTCACTGCTGTATTTAAAAATCTCATTTTTATTAAATGAAAATAAATTCCATAAGCGAAACAGTAAAGATAAGATTTCAATATAGGTTTTGATTCTCCTACACCCTCATAAATTAGAAGTGTATCCACTTATGCTGTTTGACCTAACAGAAAGCAGAACCAGATCCAAAAAAAGACCAGAAATATAAAGGTAAGATTCCCACTGGACAGTCTCTTCCACACACCAATCTCTGTCCTCTTCATATACAAGATCAAAAGATATTTCACTTAGCAGTCACTGGGTATTTTTTCCTCACTTATTTGACAAACGTGTTAAACCAGGATACAGGTACAGAGTAGGTCATATTAATTTTAGCTATTCACTTGTTACACCTTAAAGACATCCCGCTAAGATGCAAACAGCAGCGTATGTTTGCATGTAACTACAAACCAATTCCTCAGTATTTATTTTCTTCTACTGTATACAATACTGACCAGAAATAGGACACAAACCAGTTGTAGGACTATATGTACATTGTAGTCAATTATAACTCTGGATCTTCATTAGTGAAACTAAACAAAAGGCTCTCTATGAAGGGGTGCCAATTAGACAATATTTAAAATGGGTACCAATCACACACACATGATTTTCATAGACTTCGGATCTCACAAGCAAAACAATTTTGTCCAATTAAAAAAAAAAAAAAAAAAAACCAATGAATGGAATTTTTGCGTGAAGAATTATAGTCTTCAGTCACCTCTCAAAAGCTTATTGCTGCCACCTGCTCGATGCTCTTTCCAGGCAGGTTAATACTGAGCAGATTGTAATCTGGAGCTGGAGACTGCTTGATGGTGATGGCCAGGGACTTAGTTTTACCTGAATTAGTAACCAGATCAATACGTGTTGCTTCTTATCCAGTCAGATGACCATCAGCTGCAGTGATTCACCAGTCCAAACTAACAAGACAATGTCATCAGTGTATTTGTCCTCCAGGGATCGGTACTTTCACATCACGAGGGTGTTTACACTGAAGCTGACCACCTACAACAACCTGGTCAATCGTCTTTGTAGATGAAACAGCCAAGAGACTCTGTGCCACTGAAGCAAAAATAACCAGTGAAACCTTGCAAAAAGGCCATTCTGGTATCCTAAATGTTGGTGGCAATAGTGATCACTAATACTAAACTCTTATATAAAGCACTTTAGCAACAGATCCTCAAGTACTTTACAATGGTCTACCATTACCCCAATCTTAGAGGAGGAAACTGAGGCACAAAGGGAAAGTGACATGCCCAAGGTTACACAGCAGGTTTAGGCTAGAGTTTAGGCACAACATTATCTCTTCTTAAAAACACTGCTGTCTGCATAAATGAGCAAGGTCCCTATCCAGTCTGCTTCTGTACTTGGAGTGCACGTTTGACAGACATTTGTAAGCAAATATCCTGAAGAATGACCAGCTACTATTTCCAAAATGCAGCCATTACCGTCAACAACCCAATCTTAAAACGCTCAAACATCTTGCCTATATCCACTGAACTACTTCACATCAAGGATTAGCCTGAAATGTACAGAATGCTGATGAAAATTAAGAGGTAGCTCAATTGTTGTGAGAATACTGTGCCTAGTGGTGAGCCTTCCTGAGTGACAGAAGGAAAGGAAAGGAAAATCCACCAGCAAAGATTGTTAAAGCTGAGAAGTGGGAGTATGTTTCATGCTGCCTGATAATGGAAGTCACATCACTTTTCTTCTCCGATACTGTATCTTGGCCTCTATTTCCCTTTAATCCCAGGCTATAAACTTAATTGTGCAATTAAGAGTTACAATATCTATGACTCACTTTATGGGGAAGAGCAAGAGCAAGAGCCTGGGGCGGTAATATTCTTGCAGTATTCTCTTTATTGGAGGAAAGGGGAAGTGTAGGCACATTTATGTTACCTTAGAAAACTTCAAAACCTAGGTTTAACCCCTGCCCTCAGCTATGTCACATCTGCAACGGGAACCCTCCCCCCACCAGGGCAACCCTTGTGGCAGCAGGAGCACTACTAAAAAAAAGAAACTCTTCTGAAACTTCAGGCTGCTAAGGGGTATTCCAGGAGCAGGCACCTGGTTTCAAACAGGGGCAAGGGTATGAACAAGCACCAAAGCTTGCATTAATGGGGATTCAATGGGGATGAAATCTTATTCTAGCATTCAATGGTAGAGCTTGATATTCTACATAATATTGTATAATCTTACACTGAAAAGAATAAGGCCTTTACTTTTCCCTCTACTAACCCCCACCAACAATTGTACACCCAAATCAATATCAGCTGGGATTACTCCTTTCTGTCTGATAATAGTTAAAATTTCAGGAAATACCTTTTCCACATGGAATCCTTGGAGTTTCTACAAAGTGAAACATCAACTGAGTATCTTACAGCAATGTAGAGCTAATAAGAAAGAGTTAATGTGTAAAGAAAAAAAAAATCACACAGTAAAACAGCTCAGGCAAAACCTTAGGGTGATTCAGAAGTAAGAACGTACCATCCTGAAGCTATTATTATTAAACCAAACTTAATTCAAAAGTAAAAAATCATCTTTATTTCAGTCATTTAAAATATTTGTTATTCTGCTTTGCTGAAAAGTTTCTCTGCACATGCTAATGCCTGACAGAGCCATGTAGCAAATGTCAAAACATATTTAAGCTATATAAACATTTTAAGAAAAATCTAAAGGAGCAATAACTGTAGATTACTGTTGATGTTCAGCACCAGTAGTTCTTTTGTAGAAACGATAATGGTAACATGCTCTCTGGACACTTACGAAATGTACTCTCTCTTTAAAATTCCTCTGTTTCATCACGTTCGAGAAATAGAAGCTACACATCACTTAGCTGTATACTGGAATGAGCATCCCCTCAAATCCATGAGATCTTTTTGTACATAAGGAGAAGAAGGCTGGAAAGACTGCCTCTCTGCCTCGGTAATGGATTGCTGTGTGTCCAATACATATTTCCAGTAATTTTCTAATGCGGTGGTTCTCAACCTTACCAAACTACTGTACCCCTTTCAGAAGTCTGATTTGTCATGTGTACCCCCCCCCCACCTTAAGATTCACCTCACTCAAAAACTACTTGCTTACAAAATCAGACCAAAAAAGTGTCACCGCCACTATTATTGAAAAATTGCTTACTTTCTTCTTTTTACCATATAAATATAAAATAAATCAATTGGAATATAAATATTGTATTTACATTTCAGTGCATAGTATATAGAGCTGTATAAACAAGTCAGTCTGTATGAAATTTTAGTTTGGACTGACTTCACTGGTGCTTTTTATGTAGCCTGTTGTAAATCTGGGCAAATATCTAGATGAGTTAATGTACCCCCTGGAAGACCTTTTTGTACCCCCAGGGGTACATGTACCCCTGGTTGAGAACCACTGTTCTAATGTATGTTTTTGGACCGCATTTTAATTTGGCTGAGACAATGTGGGTAAGGTAATATCTTTTATTGGACCAACTTCTGTTGATGAAAATAGCATTTTAAAATAGTTTAAACTTATCAAGAAATCTTAAATGTACTAGTTACATAAACTTTTATTATCAGAATCTTTATCAAAACATGTTTTGCACTTTAAATTAACTGATTTATTTTTTAAAAAAATCTCTAGTGAATTTAACTCTAGTTGCCATGTGCTTCAGATTTTTAGAATAGATCTTATCTCCTCTCACAGCTAGGTTTTATTTATAGATTGGAAGAGGGAAGCCATTTTCGTTTCTTTTTAAACTTCCTATTTGGTTTCTCAGTTTTGAATAAACTAGGTTAGTGAGCTGAACTAGCTGAATAAACTGAAATGAAGAAAATATTCTCTCTGCACCTACAGAAGAAGCTACAACTCAAAAGCTGCTTTAGAACTTCAGCTAACTCTGGTTCAGTGGTTTGACTTTCTTCAAAATTTCAGCAGCAGGCATGTACTGCTTAATATCAGGGTGGATAAAAATCAATGATTTAAAAAAAAATCCAATTTTTTATTTAAAACTTTTTTTTTTTTTCATAAAATGTTTTGAGGGGAAAAACCTATCTAAAGATAGCTTTAATTAAGATACATTATAGCTCAAAGATATCTCATCATGGAATAGGATTATAAATTCTAATTCTATGGTATGAAACAATATATTCATGTAATGTTTAAGAAAAGTTTTTTAAATGCGTTCCAATAGTTCATGGATGAGGGACCCAATCTTATGGGGTTCCAGGGGCTTCTGTATAGATTATTTAGGTTAATCTTTCTATCTACCCAATGGGACTCAGTGCTCAGTCTAGAAGATACCATCAGAGATGCTTAGTTTTGCAGTTTTCAAACTGTGAATTTGTCTCTCCAAAGATAACATGCTTGTTAACAGCAAAAATGTTTTTAAATAAATATATAGAGAGGTGAGAAATAACAGACCTCAACCCTATTGTCCCTCTGCAAATTTGTGTACACAGAGTCAATCCCTTACCTCTCTCTAAAAGTGCCAAGTTTCAAAAAGATCAATGAATAGAAGATTGTTTGGAGCAGAATAGATCTAGACAGGGAGAAGAAGTCTGGAGATAAATGTGAGAAGGGAGGGACACGCAACAGAAACAAAAGTGAAACTGTCTGAGCAGCATATTCCAGAAGTCTTGAGGTCTTTCTGAGAGTAGCCTTCATTGATTTGAGATCTACCATACCATTCTCTCACTAAAAGGGAAAACCTATAATGGCAGCAGGCTGTAAAAGAGACCCAGTTTGAGAATATTTTAATGAAGTTCCTCTACCTGTGGGTAAGACAGGCATGCATGCAAAATGCAAACAGTGCAACAAAGAAATGCAAGGCCTCATGGCCCAAATGAAACAACATCATGAGACGTGTTCCTTCTCAGGAGGAAACTGTGTTAAAGATGATGAAAGGAACATGTCTGAACATGCAGGATCTTCAGGTTGGTAAACTTTTTTATTTCATACTTCTTTCTTAAGGACTGCCTGTCTTCCTTCTGCACTGTTCTTGAATTCTCATGTTTGAGCAAAAAAATATACCATAGTTGTTACTCTATGGTACTGTCATTTTAGATGCAGTTGTGATAAAAAATAAATAACTGAAATAGGCAGCTCTTCCTTTTACAATTTCACCTTTAAAGTACTACTGAGTGTCAGTGAATGCAATGAGTAATACTAAATGAGTAGTATGGTAATAATTAAATAACTGCATTGACTTATTTTGTTTAGGAGAATCCATCCTCAACATACAGGATTCTGAAGACTTCAGATCACCTTCAAGATCACCATCATTTTCTATAGTTTCAGAGTTATCTGCCAATGACAGTGTTTCAGTCACATCATGTATGTCACATAGCCACAGTATATCACCTGTACCAAAAAGAAAAAAAAAATCTCCAGAAACAACCATAAACAAGTTTCTGATAAGAACCAGCAGATAATAAAAAGAGGTAACTGATGAAAAAATTGCCCTGTTTGTTTATGCAACAAACTCTCCTTTCCGGTTGATTGAGAACCCACACTTCATTAACATGGTTCAGTCATTAAGACCAGGATACAGTCCACCCAATAGAGCAGATGTCGCAGGCAAATTGCTGGATAAAGTGTATGAAAGAGAAATTGAGCAGTGTGCAAAAGGTCTAGAGGGTAAAATTGTTAACCTGAGTCTTGATGGGTGGAGCAATGTCCACAATGATCCTGTTGTAAGTGCCTGTGTAACAACAGAAGAAGGCAATGTCTTCCTTACAGAAACAATTGATACATCAGGAAATGCACACACAGCAGAATACTTACAAGAAGTAGCAGTAAAAGCTATAACAAACTGTGAAAAAAAAATTCAAATGTCTAGTATGCAGCTTGGTCACAGACAATGCTGCAAATGTATCCAAGATGAGAAGAAATTATTTAGAAGAGAGTGAAGAGAGTCCCAAGCTAATAACATATGGTTGCAGTGCTCATTTGATGCACCTCCTAGCCAAAGACTTCAGTGTTCCAGAAATAAACGCTAATGTTGTTGAAATTGCAAAATACTTCTGTAACAATCACTTTGCAGCAGCTGCTCTGAAAGAAGTGGGAGGAACCAAGCTAACTCTCCCACAAGACGTGTGATGGAACTCAGTAGTGGACTGTTTTGAGCATTATATCAAGAACTAGCCTAATCTGATGAGTTTGTGAACAAAATCGTGAAAAAAAAATAGATGGCACGGTCACAGCCAAAGTTCTCAACATTGGGCTTAAGTGAAATATTGAACACATGCTGAGTACCCTGAAGCCTATTTCAGTAGCCTTGAACAAAATACAGGGAAATAGCTGTTTTATTGCTGCCACTGTTGAAATTTGGAAGGAACTGAGCGAGATCTTAAAAAGAGAAATATGCAATGACAGAGTTAAATTACAAGTATTAAAAAACGAATGGGACAAGCATTATCTCCAGCTCATTTTCTTGCAAATATTCTCAATATTCAGTACCAGGGTCAAACCTTCACTGGCTATTACATGGACATCCAGCAATCATCCCTCCATAATGCCAACTATAATAAACTTCAGAGCTAAAGATGAACCATTCAAGAAATATATGTTTGCTGATGATGTTTTAAAGAAAAATCACACTAGTGAACTTATGGAAGTCACTTAAGCACTTGGATTCAGAGACTGTTGAAGTGATAATCTCACTTTTAACAGCAGTAGCTTCTTTTGCCGGTGTAGAAAGAATATTTTCTTCCTTTGGACTAATTCATTCCAAATTGAGACATCGTTTGGGACCTGAAAAAGCAGGAAAGCTTGTTTTTCTTTTCCAGATAATGAACTAACAGGAAAATGAAGGTGAAGACGACTGAGTTAGCTGCACCTCCCAGTGACTTCATAAATATCTGCTTCAATTACCTTTGGTAAATGAAATAACCAAACAATTATTCATTTTCTGATATAGCTGTAAAACTAATCTGAAAAGTTTTCACAATAAATCACTTTAAAAATGTATAGTGTACACCTTCTAAAAATAAAACCTGCATCTATCTCTAAGTTGTAAAGAATATGTATTAAGGTTATAACAACCAACAAGAATGCACTTCTATGCAGAAATCCATGATTAAATCAAGTCTTCCTGACTAGTGATTTAAATCATTAATTAAATCAATTTGATTTAAATCAAACCCACCCTGCTTAATATTTAATTTAATTTGAAAAGATTAGAGTAAATGTAGGCCTTAACAAAGGCTGTCCTCATTTGAAACAAGTTTATTTTTTGAAGTAAAACCGTATTTGATTTAATTTTTATTTAAATTAAAGTATCTGATTTAAATAAAAACAACTTGTAAAGTTTTTTTTTTTTTTTTTTTTTTTTTATCATCAATTTTTATTCACCTTTGCTTGATCTGTTAGGGAATTTAGAACTGCCCACTCTCAGGGAGAAGGATGAAGAATAGTTAAGTAACTTAACACAAAAAACTGGGTAACATGCCTTCAGTAAAGCAGCTCAGCCTCAGCTATGTTAGCCTATATTGCTCAAACCAAACCTACTATGAAACTCTGGGGGGAAAAGAAATAAATCAAGAACGTATTCCTCTACTTAGAACACATCCCAACTATGGTTTTTGCTTCTGT
The DNA here is from genome assembly GCF_002925995.2 of Terrapene triunguis. Taxonomy (NCBI): domain Eukaryota; kingdom Metazoa; phylum Chordata; order Testudines; family Emydidae; genus Terrapene; species Terrapene triunguis. Next base: position 5,086,862 of record NW_020664583.1, read on the forward strand.
TGGCACTGAAATGAAGTTTAAGTGACTGAAATCTGTTATTGCTTCCTTCCAACCAAGTGTCTGCCTCTAAGTATTGCTTGCAACTTACTATCATCAGTAGAAAAGCAAATACAGACTGCAGTAGTATTTCTGTCTCGTTTAAGGCACCCCTATAATATTGGTTTGGCTTAACGTCCAGCACTGTAAAGTTTGCTACATCAGAAAAATTAGATCACGTTAGTTATTAGTATACATTCTCCCAGACACAGTGATTTGCCAACTCATCAGGGAAACAATACATGAAGGGCATTTTTCCCTTCTCCCAGGGTAATCCCAACCTAGATAAAATAATGATGTTGTTCAAGGAAAATTAAAGGTTATCCTTGATACAGAGCAAAAGAAATGCTCATTGCCCAAGGATTCCATCTAGTGGCATTAAAAGAAGTCTGTACTTTTCTATGTATCTAGATTTATCTAGTCCTTATATCAATGCTGCTGCCAAAATGTGTTGAGTAGGATTAGTACAATTTTAAAGCTTTTTCAGAAATGAAACAGCATTAAAAAGGTGTTCCTTCTTAAAGAGAGACTTGGATTAAAAACAGTTTAAAACCAAATATTCTTACCAGATTACTGAACTAAATTTTTAAAAACCTAACTTTGTTCTTCATTGTTTAAGGTCTTTATTTACTTTTTCATTGTCCATCTGAGAAATGCATAGTGTTGAGTCATTTTCATGTGCCCCTCTACCCTGATATAACGGGACCCGATATAACACGAATTCGGATATAACGCGGTAAAGCAGCGCTCCAGAGGGCGGGGCTGCGCGCTCCGTCAGATCAAAGCAAGTTTGATATAACGCGGTTTCACCTATAACGCGGTAAGAGTTTTTGGCTCCTGAGGACAGTGTTATATCGGGGTAGAGGTGTACTGGTTTTCGTTCACTTGGCTGCATTTTTGGGCTCCCAAAATTTCACATCATTGATACATTTCTACTGGTCTAGGGCAGTGGTTCTCAATCAAGGGTCCAGGACCCTCTGGGGCTGCGAACAGGTTTCAGGGGGTCCACCAAGCAGAGCCAGCATTAGACTTGCTGGGCCCCAGGGCAGAAAGCCAAAGCCCCACTGCATGGAACTGAAGCCCAGGGTCCTGAGGCCTGCCACTTGGGGCTGAAGCCAAAGGCTGAGCAATTTAGCTTCACAGAGCCCCAGGCAATAGCCCTGCTGGCTACCCCCTAATGCCAGCCCTGGCTTTTATATGCAGAAAAACAGTTGTCGTGGCACAGGTGGGCCACAGATTTTTAGCATGTTGGGGGTGGGGCTCAGAAAGAAAAAGGTTGAAAACCCCTGGTCTAGGGTTTTATCAATATTATAAGAACAGATCAAATCTAACTCAACAGTGATTTAGATGTCTGACTGTCTCAAGTGGTTGAACACAAACAATCCTGTGTATAAACTTCATATAATGCAATTTTCCCCATATATTTTATTCCTCACTCCAACGCATTCAAATATGTAGTCTTTGGGAAGAAAACAGAAGGTCATATTTGTCAACAGATTTTGGATGCATTATGACTTGAAGTCTTTAGCTTTATATTAGGCTGAGCTGGGCAAAGAACTAACTGTCAGCACATCTTAGAGATCTGCATGGTGGATTACAATAGAGCAGTGGTTCTCAGATTTTTATCTCAATTTTTTTTTCTTTTGTGTGTGTGTGTGTGTGTGTGTGTGTGTGTGTCTATATATATATATATTTTTTTTTTTTTATACAGTCACAAAGGATTGAGAGATTCAGGTCATGAGACGATCTGAATGGGAGGCTGTTGGAGTCACCACAGAGTGAACTAATGAGATGGGGAGCTGGGTAGGTGGAAGTGGTTCTCCCCCCCCTTTTAAGGAGCCCAGTGAAGCCATATCTCCCCGGCCCTGGAGCTGATCATTGTTTTGACAGGGTCAGGAGCTTTTCTGGTATTGGGTGGGAAGAAGCAGACTGAGCAGGGGTGGAAGAAGCCATGTGATGGGATGAGCCCCTTGCCTAGACTTTTATTCTGCCCTCATGATCCAGGCAGTTTGCTTATTGCCAGCTAGAGGCTTGCAACCAACTTGCTTTCACTAGCTGATTAGCGCTATAATTGGTAGCTCAATATTCGTATTCTACTGGAGAATTTACAACTCAGTGGCAAAGCACAAAGATGTCCCTTTAGGTCAGTGGTTCTCAACCTGCATCCCAATCAGGACAGAGCTGCAGCCCATGTGACATCCTCAGGGCCATACAGGTAGTACTGATTGTGGCCCACAATGGTAAATAGGTTGAGAACCACTGCTTTAGAGAAAGCCTTCCAACTTTGTATAGCTAACAGTAAGGGGTAATTATTGCCTTACGTAACAAATCTAAAAAAAAAAAAAAAAAGGCAGATTTCAGACACCTTTAAAAGAAAGGCTTCACGCAGTGATCACAGCACAAGGGTTCTCAAGACTCTTCCCAAGTGTGGCCTGCAGTTGTCTAATTGCACCCCTCCCATCTGTGATAGCCATCTACTATCCTCCCATTCACAATTGCATAATGTCCCTATGGCAGCTAGAAGAATTTATGACATGGATAAATATTTTTAGCTACTTCTAATGTGATTTAACAACTTGAAATTAGGAAGACAGTCAGCACTATGTGACCACCAAGAGGTCCACAGGCCATTGGATGAAAGCCACAGTGGTAGAAAAATTCTTTAACTCAAGACTGACTATGATTTATCTACAAACACACAATTCTAGAGGTTGAGGAATCACAGCAACTGACACTACTAGATTAATCATCACAGTGAATAAAACAGGCAATGTTATCGGTGATATGTCAATCTTTATAGTCTCCATGTGGGGAGACAGAAGGAAAAAAAAAAAAAAAAAAAAACTTAGCAAACTGAAAAAAGCATTCAGTGGATCTCACATCAAGACAGACTCTGAAGACATCATTTAACACCAATTAATGTAATTTATTCTCCTTCAGTTTATTTCTCTTCCATACCAAATATTTAATGAAGTGCTTAAAAATGCATAGAGGAAACCCAATACAGTAACTCCTTGCTTAACGTTGTAGTTATGTTCCTGAAAAATGCTACTTTAAGCAAAACTATGTTAAGCAAATCCAATTTCCCCATAAGAATTAATGTAAATAGAGGGGGTAAGGTTCCAGGGAAATTTTTTTCACCAGACAAGAGACTACATATACATACATACATACACACAGTATAAGTTTTAAACAAACAATTTAATACTGTACCCAGCAATGATGATTGTGAAGCTTGTTGAGGTGGTGAAATCAGAGGGTGGGATATCTCCCAGGGAATGCCTTACTGCTAAATGATGCACTAGCACTCAGCTGAGCCCTCAAGGGTTAACACATTGTTGTTAGTGTAGCCTCACACTCTACAAGGCAGCACAAATGGAGGGAAGGGAGACAGCATGGCAGAGAAAGAGAGAGAGAGACAGTGTGTGTGTGTGTGTGTGTGTGTGTGTGAGAGAGTGAGAGAGAGAGAGAGACAGACACACACGCATTGCCCCTTTAAGTACGCTGACCCCACTCTACGTACATTGCCTTTTTAAGTAGATAAGCAAGTTGAGACAGCAGCTGCTGCCAGCAAGGTCCCTCGATCCTGAGCCCTGTCATATCTCTCCCCTCCCCCCCACTCTGTGGAGATGGGGTAAAGGAGCGGGGGGAGGGGGAACACCCTGACATTACCACCCCTCTTCCCCGCTGCCCCACACTGCAAGCAGGAAGCTCGTGGGAGCAGCTCCAAGGCAGAGGGCAGGAGCAGCACACAGCAGTGTGAGGAGGGACAGCTGAACTGCCCAGCAATTGATAGCCTACTGGGCGGCTGCCGCACAGGAAACTTAGGGGAGTGGATAGCTGATAGCGGGGCTGCCGGTCCACCCTGGTTCCAAGCCTCCACCAGCTAGCTCCAACAGGCTGCTCTTTCTGCAAGCCGTGGACAAAGCAGGCGTTATAAGGGAGCATTGCGTAACTTTAAATGAGCACATTCTCTAATTGATCAGCAACGAAACAACGTTAACCGGGATGACGTTAAGTGAGGAGTTACTGTATATGCTACAGCCTTCAAAAAAAACTCCTAGTCATCATTTGGGCTCCCAAAAACTAACTTTTTAAAAATATGGTTAGAAATACAGTAAGTATTTCTCATTTTATAAAATGTAAAGATACTTATCTATGGCAGTGCACTCATTTCCACACTAAGCAAGTCTAAGGTAACTATGTGAATATGAAAACTTGTCCACAATTCACCTTTGCATGATTACCAGTATACAGCCTCACCGTAAAAGGAAAACATGACTGGCCTCACACATTTAATTCTATATGTGAAAAAGTTATAGATTTTTCAAGTGAATTTATCTTTTTTTGTTGCTTTTACTCACTCCAAATTTAGCACAAACCTAAACAGAACAGTGATATCAAAGTCTTAATTTTAGCAGCCTCCAAAGCTTCTAACTCATGTTTCCTCCCACAATATCCCTCCACCAACACCTCTTTTTCCAATAGGAATAAACTGGAATAAAGGATGGAAACTATGTGTTGCGTTGTGTAATATATATTCTATACAAACACACAAATGCAACTCAGTTAGAATTGCAGTTGGCTCCGCAGTTCAATTTATATATTTTGGGTATCAAAAAGTTTCTTAGGGAGAGAAAAAAAATCAACAAAACAAAAAAAACTTATTTACTTCTGCCCACCAGCCATCCTCAAAGGCTCAATAAGTAAGATCTTTCCTCCAGCCAAAAATTGTAGCTCTCCCCAGACCTAGTGAACACTAACAGCTGGAAAGATGGAGTTTCCCAGGCATGATGAACTTCTTCTCCAATCTTTCTAAGGAGATGATAACTCATGCCAAAAAGGGAGGGTAGCAACACACCACCATGTTGAATAGGTGAACAATCTGCCCCTGAACTGCTTAGCTAACGTACCCCCCCGCCCTTCTTTTTTTTTTTTTTTTTTTTTTAAATATCAGAGTCATTGTAGTCTGGGAGAAGTCATATTTACATATATTAGATTAATGATGCTTATCTAAAGGTCCTTAACTGTACAAAAAAGTCTGGTTATCCACATCCACGCTTTCAAAAGGTGAGTAAAACTTACAGGCAACTTGAGCTTCAATTGGTTTGAACAACTGCCGAGTATCTCCGCTTTTAAGTGACAAATTGATGCTGTACCCTTCTGTTAACATTGATCAAAATGTGCATTTTTGGGGGCCAATGTAAGTCTTAAAATCACATTAATTGCAGTTTTTGGTAAATGACGTAATCACCAATACCTTTATCCAGCTGAATTCCAGCAATAGGTGATAGAGTACAGTAGACACTTGTCTGCAGCAACACCCTGTAAGAGCAATCATTACTTAAGAGCAACATTTCTCCTGGGAACACTTTCCCTACCAAGAATTGTCGCCTCAGTAACAACAACAACATAACTGCCGCATATGACCAAGATTTGTGACATCACACCAGGGGCAGAGTTTGGGGGACAGGGGGCATATAGGGTCATGGCCTCCCCGAACTGCATCATCCCACTCCCCTCCCGACCCTGGCCTTCAGCGCAGCTTCAGGGCACACAGCGCAGTCCACTTGCCCTGCCTGACAGAGCCTGTGTGGAGAGCATGTGTAGGGGTGAGTTTGGGGAGAGGGTCTGGAAGAGGGATTTTTCGGGGGAGGGGAGAGATGGGGTGGAGGAAGCAGCAGAGGCACAACTAGAATGTTTCTTCCTCCCTTCCTCAGCATCTGGCTTGCAGATGGCAGGGGGCGGCTGGGGGAGTTGCTATTTTAGAGTGGGGAGTATCTCGGCTGCTGGCGGCAGGATGTGGGTGTGCTGTTTTGCAGTAGGAGGTCGGGCGACCCCCTTCCCCAGGCCACTGACCTGTCCCCTTCTCCACTCTGTCTCCGCTGTCCATTCTAGGAGCCATCACTCCCCTCCATTGCAGGCTGTGCACAGTGCCCTCCCCTGCCAGCCCTCACCAGGGTGGAGCATGAAACTGTCAGTGGGAGCATCCTCAGCCTGTACCCTACAGCCAAGCTCACTCAGTCATTTTGCTCACTGGGGAATCCCCTGACTCATTCACCTCAACCTGGCTAACCCATCCCTTCCAACACCCTTAACTCTTCATATACCACAGCCCACGCCACACCTTCCACCATCTCATGAGCCATCATTAGCATGCGCCATCTTGAACCAAACTAGTCTCAGTGTCAACCCGCTCACGCTCTGCCCCCGGTCCAGGGCTTGGATTCTCTGGGACTGAACCCCTGCTCTGACTGGGATAACAGGTTCTGTCTCCTTTCTCCGCCCCCCCCAAATCTCTCCCCAGCTGGAGTGAGCATTCTCCCGCCTGCTGCAGGAGAACCGGGCCCTGCGGGCTGAGCTCGCGCTGTGGCAGTCCCAGGGCTGAGTGGAATGTGACACTCCTGCTACCAGTGATGGGCAACACCGAGGGAGCTCAGCCACACCCCCACCAGCACACCTACGGGGCAGAGGTCAGGGGGACCTTACTTATGGTAACAGGGGGAGGAGGAGGAGATTTGAAGCTTTGGCTCGATTTGAGGGGTGCGGTGAAGGCTTTTGCAGCTGGCTCAATAAGGGAAAAGGTGCTGAGCATCAATGGGGTGCACTGCCTTTGATGTACTGTACTGTACTGTTTTACGTATCAGAAAAAGCAGGCTGGTCAGACAACACTCCCCATAACAGGAACAGCCACTTAGGAGGAACATAGCAAGAGGACTCCGATATGTCGCTACTAATGAGCATCTACTGTAGTAAAATCAATTCATACAATATGCAAACATTTATGTGGATTCATAGAATCATAGAATATCAGGGTTGGAAGGGACCTCAGGAGGTCATCTAGTCCAACCCCCTGCTCAAAGCAGGACCAATTCCCAACTAAATCATCCCAGCCAAGGCTTTGTCAAGCCTGACCTTAAAAACCTCTAAGGAAGGAGATTCCGCCACCTCCCTAGGTAACCCATTCCAGTGCTTCACCACCCTCCTAGTGAAAAAGTTTGTCCTAATATCCAACCTAAACCTCCCCCACTGCAACTTGAGACCATTACTCCTTGTTCTGTCATCTAGTACCACTGAGAACAGTCTAGATCCATCCTCTTTGGAGCCCCCTTTCAGGTAGTTGAAAGCAGCTATCAAATCCCCCCTCATTCTTCTGTTCTGCAGACTAAATAATCTCAGTTCCCTCAGCCTCACCTCATAAGTCATGTGTTCTAGCTCCCTAATCATTTTCGTTGCCCTCCGCTGGACTCTTTCCAATTTTTCCACATCCTTCTTATAGTGTGGGGCCCAAAACTGAACACAGTACTCCAGATGAGACCTCACCAATGTCGAATAGAGGGGAATGATCACGTCCCTCGATCTGCTGGCAATGCCCCTACTTATACAGCCCAAAATGCCGTTAGCCTTCTTGGCAACAAGGGCACACTGTCGACTCATATCCAGTTTCTCGTCCACTGTAACCCCTAGGTCCTTTTCTGCAGAACTGCTGCCTAGCCATTCGGTCCCTAGTCTGTAGCAATGCATGGGATTCTTCCGTCCTAAGTGCAGGACTCTGCACTTTTCCTTGTTGAACCTCATCAGATTTCTTTTGCCCAATCCTCTAATTTGTCTAGGTCCCTCTGTATCCTATCCTTACCCTCCAGCGTATCTACCACTCCTCCCAGTTTAGTGTCATCTGCAAACTTGCTGAGGGTGCAGTCCACGCCATCCTCCAGACCATTAATGAAGATATTGAACAAAACCGGCCCCAGGACTGACCCTTGGGGCACTCTGCTTGATACCAGCTGCCAACTAGACATGGAGCCGTTGATCACTACCCGTTGAGCCCGACGATCTAGCCAGCTTTCTATCCATCTTATAGTCCATTCATCCAGCCCATACTTCTTTAACTTGCCGGCAAGAATACTGTGGGAGACCGTATCAAAAGCTTTGCTAAAGTCAAGGAATAATACATCCACTGCTTTCCCTTCATCCACAGACCCAGTTATCTCATCATAGAAAGCAATTAGGTTAGTCAGGCATGACTTGCCCTTGGTGAATCCATGCTGACTGTTCCTGATCACCTCTCCTCTAAGTGTTTCAGAATTGATTCCTTGAGGACCTGCTTATCAGCTTTATTTATTTTTTATTTATTTTTTATCAACAATATCTAGTAGGAGTACAATGCCTCAGTTCGAAGATACTAAGTAACAAGAGTCTCATGGGATTCTAAAAAGCTGAGGAACTCTGTGTAATTTAAATGAGATAAAGACAGTAACTGTAGTAGAGATGGAAAAAACTGTTTAATCCAACACACTGAAAGGTTAAACATAAAAATAGAGTTTAAGTCACTTTGAAAATATACCTGTCAAGAAAACGTTCAAAGAGCCTCCACTAAGAATGTCATCCAGTCAACATTTAAAGTTCTCCAGGCAGAAATCCCTTTGATGTTAATTAAATAAACAAAAAAAATCTAACAAACAATGAAGTCCATTAAAGTGAGAAACCAAGCAGCATAGCCTAGCACAAGACATACTGCAAGCTCATGTTGAGCAAGTTTTCCAGCATAGTTCTGCCAAAGCACCACTTCTGTCTGAAAATGCAACCAGTCAGAAGTTGGGTAGAAGTTTTGCAGATTCAGTAAAGCTATGAATGAACACATTCCACGTATGTGTCCACCCAAATTTGGAGCAAAGAACTGCCAGGGCAAACCACTTGGACACTTAGTACCCTTCCAAGGTTTACTGTCATTTGGAAGGAGATCAGGCATCTACTCTCAATTTTGGAATTAAATGACCGTGTGTTTTAAATGCTAAAAAATCACTTCTAGAACTAAATTACATTTTCAGATTTAATTCAGTGCCACAAGTTAATTGCAATTCAGCTGTACTTTATTTCTTGTACTTTCACTATCCTTGCCAAAAAAAAAAAAAACACACACCACAAGAAAAACAACCTCACTTAAGAAATTACTAGTTATAACCCTCGCATTTCTCTAACAATCTGAAAATCAAATGTATTTCTCTTCTTACCTCCAGCAGAAAGGGTAATTGTGCTTGAAAGTACTAGTGTGAACCAGTCTACCTTGTTCTTTCAGAGATTTGATGATGTTCTTATCTGCATCCTAAAGAGAAAAAAAGTTTTCTGAACAGAACTTTTAACTATTATAGGGAATATTCATTCAAGGTTGGGTCCTCAATTAAAAAAAAATATATTTTTTTTTAAAATCAGTATTTACATGTTATGATGTGAAACAATGTTATGGTTGCAGAATTTGTATATTTTCAATGATGTGCATCTACTGTGGAGGTGCCATAGCAACTACTCTAATATTCTTAAAAGAGAACATGCTCCCCAAACTGGGATGCATACCTGCAATTCTAACTTCACCTTATTTTTTTGTGTGTACACAATATAACTTTATTTAAAAGTCACAAATATTTATGCATACCCAACACCAGCCAGACACACAAATTCAGTTATGTTTTCAGCTATGCTGTTTTGATACCATAACATTAAGTCTTTCGGCACGTATCTATGCAATTGCTTCAAACCTGATCTTTGAACCTCTTCACTAAATTTGCACTACTTTATAGCGTGAAATGGACGTGGAATGATTCTAAATTTAGATGTGAAGGCCTAGAAACCAATAAAAGACATTTTATCATCTTTTATAATACCTCACCAACTGAATCTTTATTATTAGATTGAACAGTTGTATTTAATTCAGGCCCAAAGTTGGAGCAGTAACTGATATTCAAAGAAAGCCTGCTGGACTAGTTAATTGCTACAAATTATTCCTTTGATTAAAAAAGATGTGCTAGGAAGTTTGATAGAACAGTGCTCCCATGGCGAAAAGACAATTCAATATCATGAAAACATTTTTTAAGAGCATAAAACTCTGGCTTACAGTACCAGTATCCTAAACATGAGATCCTCAATATTTCCTATTATTCTTACTGCCTTATACATATTAGCTGGTAACTGGAAAATATTTGAATTTGTGTGCATCATCCTGTATGTGCATCCTGGGTTTCAGCTTCACAGTTTTCATACCATTTCCCCCCACTTTTTTTTTTTAAACTTGTTTAGCTATCAAAGTTACAAGTGGGAGATCCTTATTAAAAAAAAAAACTAAACAAAAAACTCGATTCTTCCCATGACAGGCATACAGAGTAGGCACTAGAGTACACTCTCCTTTCCTTTTTCTAAGACTTACATCATTGTTAACGTATCAAGTTACTTATTTCCCTATCATTGTAATTAACATTTTGTGAAGTGACAGTACACAAGAAATCCATATTTCTCTGTTGTAGTCCCAACTGGAGAAGGATAACCTTTTTTAATACAAGTCTTTGTAACATGGCTGCCAAAAACATACTGAAGACAAAACCACCTGGGGAAAGAAAAATGAGTTTCTACCACATGTAAATGCTAGATCAAATAAAAAAAAAACTTTACTATTTCCCCAAGTCCACCAACCTTCACATATTGTCCAGCAAAGTCCGTCACTTCTGCTGTGAAGTAGCCTGAAGCATCAACAGGACAAACTGGAACTGAATCTTTCTGAATAATATTAAAATCCATGCAGACTCTGTAGTCATCCTAAAAGAGAAGTACAAAATATGTTATTCCTAAATGTAGCTTTCAATAGTCAAGACTTAGGAAAAGGGATTAAAAACTTAATATAAAGCTACTTCATAATTATACAAAAAACAGTCAAATAATCCCAAAAACACTTTTGAAAGCGTTTTTAAGCAATATACTTCATCCATCAAGATGAAAAGGATGATGTAGGGCACACTTGTTCCCTATCACTTAGGGTTGTGCCAGTTTCCTAGGGAAGGGAACAAATTTGCTCTATTTTGCAGCCTCTGCCCATCATTTCAAAATAAAGGGCTGGGGAAATACATTTCATGCTACTGTATGAATTAAGAGGGTACACTGAAGTTGTGGTATCTCCTTAAAGCACGTGCCTGTAATTCTGTTTCTCAGAAGACATGTCATTTTTAAGAGCTCTCCACTCCTAGGTCCATGCTCTCCACATTTAACTGATATGATTTTCCCCAATGCCTCAGTTCTCAAGCCTTTTAAACCTTTTAATCAATAAAACTAAGCATCAGACACATCAAATACTCTCATGCTTTAAATGTGGGGGAGGAGGGGAAAGAGGGGGACAGGACAGTTAGAGTACTCATCCCAAACAGCAGCCAAACCTGAAACTGTCACACCAAATTAAAAGCGAAGTGTTGCTTTCCTACTGGAGTTGGAAAGTACATTCTTGCCACGAAAGGCACATAAGCACAGAAAAAAAGTTAGCAACTAAAACTCTGACATCACCTTCAGGAGGAAACAGGAAGAAACCAGAGCATCATTTTATTTTCTTGAAAAGCAAGGCCTTTGTACATGCAAAGATCGGAACCGTGCTATAGGTGAGGTCCCCTTTTGACACTTGCAGGCTATTGCATTTTCTCTGACCAAACCAGGCATGGACTTTGGGTTTGAGAAACCACTATTGACAATGTTCGTTAGATATGGTTGCAGCTGAACTGGTGCTGAACACGGTCAGTCCTCCTTTACACTTGCTGCTAAGCCTTCCTCAGATCCAATCTTTGTCAGCAGCAATTCTATTTTGTAGCACAGACAAAGCTCTTGTTATAAAATCATACTACAGAACAGCTTCTATTTGTTTGGCTAGCACAGCTATTATATCCTTGTCCATATTGGTCAAGGAAGTCATGCTACAATCAAGTGTTATGGTACAGGATGAAATAGTGAAGCTCACTCACAGTGAGCACAAAAATCAACTGTTACAAGGACTAAAGCTTTACATATAAAAAACACCCTCAGGTTTCAGCGATCAATTGGCTCTAAAGACACTACTGACTTTCTCCTCCTCAGCCTACTACATGTACAGTATCTATCTGACCTCATCTGTGTGATTTAGCTCATTTGGTTATTAGACCAATTCCTTGGTTAGTCTTCCATCATCCATTATCATTACATGTAGCAGGCAGACTGTGGTGTTAGTGTAAACCAAATGAAAAAAACAAAGCAAGAACTGGAGTTACCCCAATAGGGCTAATATCATGAACTGTAAAAGGCTTTAGAGAAAGAGCCAATGCAGAGCACATCAAAGCCTAGCATACTGACATCTGTCCTATATATGACTATGACCCCTCAGCATTATAGGATCTGGGCCAAGAGGTGGCACTGTGGTATTTGCATCCTCAACGCAGCCCACGAAATATATAATGACCTAATTACTCCAATTTTCAACTGCTGGGTGCCTTGACTCTGAACAACTCAGACTTGAAGCTTTCCAGACTGATCTACCATTTATTTATTGAAAACTTACTTGGGTGAGCATGCCTGAATTCAGGCATAGATATCGGAGTTGCAATGATAGCAAGCTCCATAAGAAAACCAGTAAGGCAGTGATCATGTATGTCCATGACAGATATCTTTATGTCCACACTTGGGACACAGACGTACAGAAAGATTAAAAAAACAAAATGAAACAGAAGTTGGGGGGGGGAAATCTATATGAAAGTAAGTCTCTCCCAACAGTTGTTTCCCTCTTTGAAAAAAATTACAAAGAAAATAACTGGAAAAAAAAGTTATGGAAAACTTAGGACTAAAAGCTAAAATTCAACTAAAATAAAGGTTGTGATGCAACAACCATGATTCTATACCGTCTCAATAATGATTCTATACTATCTCAAGCCCATATCATTCAGTGGCTAGGCATTTAGCAGCATTATAGCATCTGCCATTTGAAGCATGGAATCAGGTATGGGGCTGGTATTAACACTTACGTGATAAACAGCTGGATGGGGGCAAACCCTGGTTATAAGATGCAAAAGATCTGCTATATAGCTAGCAAAAAAAAAAAAAAAAAAAAAAAAAACACAAAAAACACACCTCAAAACCACTGTATGTTACTGTAGATGAACTGTCCAGGATGCTGAATTTTAGTAGCACGTACTTTCAGATAAACAAAGATCAGAAATTTAATGCAAGGTTTATGCAGGCTGGTCTGGTTTTCTGATCTATGTTCTTTTTGAATTGTGTGATATTTAGTTTCATGAGCTGGATAACTGTGAGCTATTTGGGGACATACTAGCTCAAGTTGGGGGAAAGACAGTACCGCAAACTGGTCTTGGATTAAGAAGTGTTCTAGAACTAACTGCATCTTTTTTTTCTCCCTTTAAGTTTTGGTTAAGAATCCTTTTCACAGTAATACATGGAGGATGGATTTCTGAGATCTCATGGTGCAGAACACATCTATTTAATACCAAAGGTTCATACTGAAGCCACATTTTACATCATTATGTATCCTTCCCTCAAGGGACTTCTCTTTATTCAGAGACAGTACACTAGGTAACAGAACAAGCAATGAGTGGTTGTTTAAGATGTTTAAATATTTCATGGAAGGTGTGATTCTCCTCAGTTCCCCCCCACACCCCCACTTTTCTCTCTTTTCCCTCCTTGTTGCTACTTATATACCCCTTCTTCTCCCCCACCCCAACGCCATTCATTTCACTTCCTAATACAAAAAAAAGTAAATGAAGTGATAGAGAGGAAACTGAACTACAAAATGTGCTCAACAGAACTACGGTCACATGGCTTTTTAGGCTGTATCTCTCCTCTCTCCTCTACCGGGTTTTCTCTTTAATTACACTGAAAGCGTTTTCAGGACAAGGATCATGTTTCTCCTATGCATTTGAATAGCACTTAGGTCATTGGAGCCCTGATCCTAACAGCAGCCTTTGGGAGCTAGTGCTTTTTTGAACTAACTGGAAGGGATGAGGTGAGATGCAGAGATGCCAAAGAAGAAAAGGTTTCAACATTCAAATCAAATGTGTTATTTAAATATGTCCTTAAATAATTCCTTCTGAAGACAAAATATCCATTTATTCAGATATCAATTTGCTATATCATTAAGTTGTCTACTCTACAGGCAAGTAACAGAAAATTTGGTCTGTGGAGTTAGAGCCATACAACAACATATGCACTATTTGCTATGCATTAAACTGATAAAATCAAAGTTTTTAAGAGATACTAACAGACTGCTAATTATTTCATAGCAGACAGCTTTTTTTCTCTAAGTTAATTTATATTTTACTGCTTAGTCCTTGTGTACTAACAACTGTAACAGGTTCGGTGAAATTTTCAAACTTCCTTTATCACACTAACACTAACACTCCCTGTGTGGGTTCATCACTTTTCAGTTAACACTTGATCCTGAGTCTGCTTTTATTTGTAGATATGGTGAGGCAATTGTTAAATTAAGGCAATTGTGAACCTTCTGTGCCTCTCTAACCAGTTTATTCTACTTATGTAATTAAAAGTAAAAAGCAGGTTGTTTTCCTGTGTAATATTTGTATAAGAATTTTCATCTTGACAACATGAAATAAAGCATAGGAATATACACATTCTTCAAAAAGGAGACAACTAAATAGGACGTCACTGAGGCCAAAAAAAACAAGATTCAAAAAAGGATTGGACATTTAGATGGATAACAAGAACATCCTGAGTAGCAGTAGTTCATGCCAACATACAATTTGCAAGAGAGCATATATTTAATGCTTCAGGAATTAAACCAATTTCTAACTACCAGAGGTTAGGAAATGTCTCATATCTTCCTTGGATGCATCTGTTGCTTGCCACTGAGACAGGATAGCGGATTAAGCAGACCATGGGTCTGATCTAGTATGGTAATTCCTGGGTTTATAAAGGCCAACTGATTAACTCTTAAGAGAATCTGTCCAACTTTTCTAGTCTTCAATATCTCAAGCAAATTGGGGAAAGGAAAAGGAAATAAAACATCCTTCAAAAAATAAATAAATAAATAAATAAAGACCATTGTGCAAAGAATTATTTTAGCCCAAAGGGACATAGAGAAGTTACAGAAGCATGTTAAGTCATTTTATATGCTCAACACATATAAATTAACAAATGATAAAATCTTGAAAGGCATAGCATGCTGAACAACAGTCCTGATATTTGTCCAATTTATGAATTAGAACAGCTGGTCCCTACTTAGCAGTAGAGTACTCAGTTCTTATTTGTGATGAAGCTGGCATTTCTTGATCTTCAGGGAAGAGAAGGAGCTAGAGCACTCAGATGCTACAGGGATGGACATTTTATGAATAGTAAAGATGACAGTAATGGACATCTAAACTAACTCCCCACTGGTGTGCAAGTAAAGGGCAACTGCATCTACAAAGAGAAGTTTGAGCATTCACCAGAACACAATGTTTTAAAAGCAGCTGATTACCCTTCTTGGCCTGCAGAGAGTCAGCATTGTATATCTGTAAGAGCCCTTGGAGGCCATGGGAACATGCTCCAGACGAAACATATAATAAAAGTTAGTTTTTACTTACAGCACCGAAGTAAGGAGCCTGATGTACAACCCCTGTACCTTCTTCCTCCTTCACATAGTTGTCTGTGACCACAGTAAAAGCACCACTGTTTTTACACTGCAACACACAAAATATTGAAGTATTATATTCTTTTTCAGACATACAGGAAAGTAGCATTTTTCAAAATGATTGGAAAATGTACATTGAACAGGTCAACTGTTAAGTCAAAAAGCTGCAATAGCTAGAACTATATTTTAGTTTGCTTTATACATAGGACATTTTTAACCACTTATCTCAGCTAAAATGCCAAGCCAATCCATTCTTTTTACACAGCACCAAGAGTGTAAGACTAAATCTAAGACTTCTGTTGACAACTTCACAAAGTTGACTAATACATATCCTTGCACTGATGCAATCTCATGCTTGAGACTACAGATTAATAGGATCCTATAACAAGATACATAATAAAAGAAGTTTCCAGCCATTTATAGACCTATATATACACACACATATACATATAATAATTATTTATAAACAAAGCAGCTTCCACATCTCCATTGTTTCTTATTACCATAAAAATAGGGGGGTTGCTACTAATTATTTTAAGTCAACTTACAGGGTGATAAGCACGAAGGAAAGCATGAAGGTAAAAGTTTGGGATGACATTTAACATTAAGTTTTAACTTTAATGGTGGAAGAAAACTGTGAAGGATAACGGAACCAATTATCTGCCATCTGTTCAGCAAGCTGATAATTAAGAGTAATGAGCCATTTTCGTATCCCTCACATAATTTAAAAGTAACTTAAAATGAACTATCCTGGTGACCACAAATGAAGCAATGATTTGTCACAGTACTGTATTAAGTTTTGTCTTGGTCTGGAATACAATAAAAGCTTTGTAATCCGGCATGTTGGGGAAATGGGGGGTGCCAGTAAGTGAAAAATTCCGGTTAAATGAAGAAGGAAGGAGTTTGGGTGCGGGGCTGGGGCATGGGAGGGGGTGTGGGGTCTGGGAGGGGGTTCAGGGCAGGGGGTTGGGGTGTGGGAGGGGTTTTCGGGTGCCAGATCCAGGGGGCGCTCATCTCGGGCAGCTCCCCGCAAGCAGCGTCCTGTCCCTGCTGTTCCTAGGCGGAGACGAGGCTAAGCGTCTCTGCACGCTGCTCCCGCTCCGCGTGCTGGCTCCACAGCTCCCACTGGCCAGAACAGTGGCTAATGGGAGATGCGGGGGCGGCGCCTGCGGGCAGAGGCAGCGTGCAAAGCCACCTAGTCACGCCTCTGCCTAGGAACTGCAGGGAGCCACCCAAGTTGAGCGCCCCCCAGATGCAGCACCCCGAAACCCCTCCCATGCCATAAGAACATAAGAACGGCCGTACCGGGTCAGACCAAAGGTCCATCTAGCCCAGTATCCTGTCTGCCGACAGTGGCCAATGCCAGGTGCCCCAGAGGGAGTGGACCTAACAGGCAATGATCAAGTGATCTCTCTCCTGCCATCCATCTCCATCCTCTGATAAACAGAGGCTACCATTCCTTACCCATCCTGGCTAATAGCCATTAATGGACTTAACCACCATAAATTTATCCAGTTCTCTTTTAAACGCTGTTATAGTCCTAGCCTTCACAACCTCCTCAGGCAAGGAGTTCCACAAGTTGACTGTGCGATGTGTGAAGAAGAACTTCCTTGTATTTGTTTTAAACCTGCTGCCTATTAATTTCATTTGGTGACCCCTACTTCTTGTATTATGGGAATAAGTAAATAACTTTTCCTTATCCACTTTCTCCACATCACTCATGATTTTAATATACCTCTATCATATCCCCCCTAGTCTCCTCTTTTCCAAGCTGAAGAGTCCTAGCCTCTTTAATCTCTCCTCATATGGGATCCGTTCCAAACCCCTAATCATTTTAGTTGTCCTTTTCTGAACCTTTTCTAGTGCCAGTATATCTTTTTTGAGATGAGACCACCACATCTGTACGCAGTATTCGAGATGTGGGCGTACCATCGATTTATATAAGGGTAATAATATATTCTCCGTCTTATTCTCTATCCCCTTTTTAATGATTCCTAACATCCTGTTTGCTTTTTTGACCGCCTCTGCACACTGCGTGGACATCTTCAGAGAACTATCCACGATGACTCCAAGATCTTTTTCCTGACTTCTTGTAGCTAAATTAGCCCCCATCATATTGTATGTATAGTTTGGGTTATTTTTTCCAATGTGCATTACTTTACATTTATCCACATTAAATTTCATTTGCCATTTTGTTGCCCAATCACTTAGTTTTGTGAGATCTTTTTGAAGTTCGTCACAGTCTGCTTTGGTCTCAACTATCTTGAGCAGTTTAGTATCATCTGCAAACTTTGCCACCTCACTGTTTACTCCTTTCTCCAGATCATTTATGAATAAGTTGAATAGGATTGGTCCGAAGACTGACCCTTGGGGAACACCACTAGTTACCCCTCTCCATTCTGAGAATTTACGATTAATTCCTACCCTTTGTTCCCGGTCTTTTAACCAGTTCTCAATCCATGAAAGGACCTTCCCTTTTATCCCATGACAGCTTAATTTACGTAAGAGCCTTTGGTGAGGGACCTTGTCAAAGGCTTTCTGGAAATCTAAGTACACTATGTCCACTGGATCTCCCTTGTCCACATGTTTGTTGACCCCTTCAAAGAACTATAATAGATTAGTAAGACACGATTTCCCTTTACAGAAACCATGTTGACTATTGCTCAACAATTTATGTTTTTCTATGTGTCTGACAATTTTTGCCACAACCCCCTGATCCCTCTCCCACACTCTGACCCCCTTGTGGCTGTTCCTCCGCCTAGGAGCAGCAGGGACATGTTGCTGCTTCCAGGGAGCCACGCGGAGCCAGGTAGGGAGCCTGCCGGCCCTGCAGCAACCGGACTATAAACCAGACTTTCTATGAAGATTAGAAATGCCGGTTTATAGAGCTTTCCGGTTGGTACAGGGCTGGATAACACAGCTTTTACTGTATTGAGATGCAGAGAGGCTACCATACAAACCTTCCAACACGTTAGTGTAGATCCTATCTTTATACCCTGCAGTCTAGTTAATGGCTACAACTGTGATTCCCACCTTCTTCCAAAAATAGGTCTGCTCTCTATTGAGTTGATGAACTCCTTTTACCTCTGCTGACTTCAGGAACTGACTGCATACACCAACTATTCTTTTATGTAAAGTAATTATATATCAGCAGTTCAGTATTTTAACTATTTTTATAATTCAGTCAAGTTCTATCAAAATGTTTATACACCTATTCTATTCTCCATAACTCATTCCCATGATGTGTATTAAACTATGTTCTCAGTACAATAAAATATGTACTCCTGCTTTAAGTGCAGCATAACAAGACATCCATAAAGACTGGAAATGCGAACAGTTACAGGAATATAGGGTCTTAATACTCCAAATGTAAAAGCACAAACAACCTCCAATTTCAATGTCATCATAATTCCACTTCTGAATATGGAATTTATGGTTTTAGAAGGCAGAGAATGAGGATGCTGGCTTCAACTGAACGGAGCTAGGTCATAGATACTGGGGAATACTGACTGTTCAATAAAGAGTCCTCTGAAAACCTAGAGTGATCCCCAGGAGCGGCGCCAGGGTTTTTGCCGCCCTAGGCGGCAGCACTCCTCCTCTGAGCATTCGGCGGCGGGGGTCCTTCTGCTCCGCGTCTTGGGGGCACTTTGGTGGCGGGTCCCGGAGCGAATGAAGGACCCGCCTCCGAATTTCCACCGAAGACCCGGAGCGGAAGGATCCCCTGCCGCCGAATTTCCACCGAGGACGGCAAAATGCCGCCCCCCAAATCCTGCCGCCCTAGGTGACCGCCTAGTGGAAGCGCCGGCCCTGGTCATCCCTACTCTCAACCTTCATCACCACCAGGGTGTGTACTAATATGAAGTATGAGCATAAAGGACATAAGAAAGAAAGGTAAAAACAGAAGCAGCCAACTTTCTGGCAAAGCGACAATGCTCTCTGTTGCAAAGCATGAGATGAGAGTATAGCCATGTTAATGTAATGTGGAACAATGAGTTTGTTTGGGGAAATGGAGGCCGGAGATTTAACTTGCTTGGTATTTTACCTATTTTCCCCTCGACATCTTGACAGTTGGGATTTTATTTTAACATATAGCCAGTATTATCAGTAAATCCAGTCAAAGTATGGGTCTTAAACTAAATGAAAGCAAATTCTAAAAAAAGCACAATATTCGTTTTGTCATCATATCAAGGGGAAATATTGATCAAAAAATGTACAACTATTTAAAATTGCAGTCTCTTGGTTTTAACATTGTCATTTGGTTCTGTCTCTAAACACAAGACTGACTTATCTTACCTTAATAAAATATTCAAATAGTGGTTTATATTTCTTGCCTTTAAGAGTAATGCCAGGAAACCTATGTAGAAAAAGATTTATATGTACACACATTAACACACTGTAAATTGCACTAGTTGTCTTATAAAGACTAAATCTAGAAGTACTATTTTTCTCTTTTTAAATATTTTTCATACTGAAATCTGATATGAGCAAAAGCACTTGTTTTCCAAATAGTTTGCTTCCTACTTCTACCTTTGTTTGTCAACTTTAACACTAAATGAAAGCTGAGATATTTGTTAATGATTTGCCACTAGTATAAATTCATTATCCCCACAATAAAGTACACATTTATAAATTAATGCAGTAGCAAAGCATAAATCAGTAATCCACTTCATAAGAAGTTATGATAGGACCTTCAGGAAATAAAAAATAAACTGGTTATAGTGGCACTCTGTAGTATAAGCAGAGTGTCTTCTGGTATTTACAAGAATGAATAAAACTAAGTAAACATTGGCCCAAAATTACTAACTCCAAGCTAGAGAAATGTAGAAATGTCTAGAACTGTAGAAATGTAGAAAAGTCTAGAACTCCAAGTTGAGAAATGTAGTCTCCTGACAACTCCAGAAGAGGATGAGAACTTAGAGCTCTAAAAAAGGACTGAAACAATTAATGTCCCAAGTTTCAAAGAGATTAGTTCCGAGACAGAAAAAAACAAAATTTTAACATGCTGGAAAACAGCACAGAAAACATGAAGGTGTGAACTATACAGGTGAAGAACAGTAACACAGGGAGGAAAATCTGGGAAACTAAGAAATCTTCCACTATTAAAAAAAAAATCGGTAAATACTAAAGAGCCAATATACGAGAGACAGATGCATAACTTGCTTAAGGTTTTTCTAGGGAACTGCATTCATTCTCAAAAAGATGTTAATGTTATAAAAAATGCAATTATTTTGTAAAAAGGGGTAAAAACTGGTTTTATCTAGGTGCAGGAAGTTTCCAGTTCTTGGAAGATACCCAAGAGTGGATAGGGTATCGCTGCAAAAGGAAAGGTAAGGATGGGCGGGAAGGGGAGGGAGTATAAATGTTTCTGTCATACTGTATGCCTTTTATAAAAATTATGTTTTCTATTGAAGAGTGCTAAAAAAGGTAAATCTCTTTACAGCAGCATTTGAATTATGAGGTTTTATTTGCTATTCTAAACTGTATTGGGATGAATAAAACAAATAAAAAGTCCTTAAAAATGTGTGGTGACACTAGCTTTACAAGCGGAAGAGGTAGACTACCATATGGGAAGGATACTAGGATACTAAAGACAATTTTTTTCCTACTCTGGCTTCCAAAGATATTGTGTTTACAACCTTTTCCTTAGCTACAATAAAACCAGATGCAGATTCTACTCTGACAAAAACTTCCATCCAAGCCTAATTTGCAGCGACAGATCTCAAACCCCTTGACAGGCTGTAGCAGGATGTACATAAAAAGGCACTCATGTGTTAAACCACTCTAAGAAAGCAGTCTTGGATTCTGCAGTTATCTAACTTCTTGCAGCAGTTCATTACTTATTTATAAAAAATGGAAGTTCAAAAGTGTGCAATAATTCATGTACTTGCCTGTCAAGTATCACATATTCACTTTCAGATTTGTACAGTGCTACCAGCCTGGCTTCCATCAAAATATAAATCTTCCCTGTGGCACTATCTAAAAGGGGGGGGGGGAAAACAAAAACAAACAAACAAACCATAAATGAACACTCTACTTTTGCACCATTACAGAAGTTCCCATTTTACATAAGAGCAATAAGACAGCAGGTCTAAAACTACCCAGAATAATTCTGTGCATTGCAAAGAGCTAAAATTTAGAAAACACCCTCTTGACATCAGCATTATCACAAACTCCCCGGATTGCAGAGCTGATGCTTTCAGGACCTGACCCGCTGAATTGACTTTTAGCAGCCTTTGCATTGAAATGCCATGGTTGTCTTAACAGATAGTTTTTCCACTGTTCTTTCTGGCAAGGGAAGGCAACCAGATAGTTTTACCTGGCTGGGCTGCTCCTGAGGGCAAAACACTTAGCTAAACTATAATAAATTAAACAGGAGCTGCAAGAATTAGTGGGTCAATGCTTTACATAACAATCACACACTATCCCATTTTGCTGCATTTCTGAGATTTATTAGAACAACAACATGAAATTACTCTTAGCTCCTTTTTATTGGATTTAAAAAAAATGAAGGTAAATGGGAAGCTTTAGATCAGGGATCTCAAACTCAAATCACCACGAGGGGTACATGAGGACTAGTACATTGGCCCGAGGGCCGCATCACTGAAACCTTTTCATACAACGATAAAAAAGTATAGTCAAAAATGAAAAAAAAAATGAAGAATAATATAGTATGCTATTAAAAGTCAATGTATTAACTTTTTTAAAACTGTAATGCGAAAAGTCAGTGCTAATTTTGACAGTCATTTCATTTTTGGCCACTTAGCTGGCAGCGTTTTGCATCAAGCCAAGCATCAATATTAGGTTTGATATCCTGAGACTAAACCAATCTCAGTGTTGCTTTCAAATGTTCATCAATGAGCCTTGACCTTAACACAGATTTGTTAATCTTCATGGAAGAAAAAAAAAAACACTGTTCATGTTCATATCTATCTATCTACTTCCAAACATTGCCATTACCCTTGCGGAAGCAGAGAATAACATGGGAAATCTTTCTTGTGAAAGAAACCGGTAGAATTCTGGAATTCCAACATCTGTATACTTCTGCTTCAAAATGGTATCACACTGAAGCTCCACTAACTCCATCTGCAACATTGTCAATTTCCACAGCAAATGGTGTGGAAAGAAGTTGAAAATATGGTTCAAGTGCCTTGAAATCTTTAAACCACACATCAAACTGTTTGTGTAAGTTAGAAATGATATCTGCATATTCTTTCAAGGATTTGAGTTCAACTTTTCCTAAGGAATTCAGAGTCGAGAAATGAACCAAATTGCCAGTAGTCAACTGTTTCTCCCACAAAGTAAGCTTGACTTTGAATGACTTAACACTGTCAATATATCTGTGTTATCACCTGTTTTCTACCCTGAAGCTTCAAGTTCAGTGCATTCAGGTGATCAGTTACATCTGTTAGAAAAGCATGGTTGCAGATAAAAGTGGAATCAGCAAACTGTGGCGCCTCCTTGTTTTTCATTTTCATGAAGGAATCAATCTCCTCCCTAAGTGCAAAAAACACTTCAAAACATTTCCATGACTCAGCCATCTAAGGGTATGTCTACACTACGAGAGTAGTTCGATTTTAGTTAAATCGAATATGTGCAATCGATATTAGAAAGTCGAACGTGTGTGTCTACACTAAGGACAGTAATTCGACTTTGTCAGTCCACACTACCAGGGAAAGCGTCGACATTGGAAGCAGTGCACTGTGGGCAGCTATCCCACAGTTCCCGCAGTCCCCGCTGCCCAGTGGAATTCTGGGTCGAGCCCCCAATGGCTTCTGGGTAAAAAATTGTGGCGAGGGTGCTTTTGGGTAACTGTCGTCATCCGTCAGTCACTACCGCCCTGCCTCCCTCCCTGAAAGCGCCGGCGGGAAATCAGTTCGCGCACTTTTTGATCAGTGACAGCGCGGACGCCACAGCACTGCGATCATGGATCCCGCTGCGACCATCGCTGCAGTTGTGGCCGTTCTCAACGCCTCGCACCTTATCATACACCTTTCCCAGAGGCAGATGCAGAGAAATCAGGCGAGGAGGCTACGGCAGCGGAGTGAGGGCCTGAAGTCGGAGAGTAGCACAGAGCTGTCAGAAACCACGACACCCAGCGCCGAGGACATCACGTTTGCAATGGGGCATGTGGATTTTGTTGAACGGCGATTCTGGGCCCGGGAAACAAGCACGGACTGGTGGGACCGCATAGTGCTTCAGGTCTGGGATGAATCCCAGTGGCTGCGAAACTTTCGCATGCGGAAGGGGACTTTCCTGGAACTTTGTGAGTTGCTGTCCCCTGCCCTGAAGCGCAAGGACACCCGCATGCGAGCAGCCCTGACTGTCCAGAAGCGAGTGGCCATAGCCCTCTGGAAGCTTGCAACGCCGGACAGCTACCGGTCAGTCGCGAACCACTTTGGCGTGGGCAAATCTACCGTGGGGGTTGTTGTCATGCAAGTAGCCAAGGCAATCGTCAAGGTACTGCTGTCAAAGGTAGTGACCCTGGGAAACGCGCAGGCCATCATAGATGGCTTCGCTGCGATGGGATTCCCAAACTGCGGTGGGGCTATAGATGGGACTCACATCCCTATCCTGGGACCGGGCCACCAGGCCAGCCAGTACATCAATAGAAAGGGGTACTTTTCAATGGTGCTGCAAGCACTGGTGGACCATCGGGGACGGTTTACAAACATCTACGTCGGATGGCCGGGCAAGGTTCATGACGCTCGCGTGTTCAGGAACTCTGGTCTGTTTAGACGGCTGCAGGAAGGTATTTACTTCCCGGACCACAAGATAACTGTTGGGGATGTGGAGATGCCTACAGTGATCCTCGGGGACCCAGCCTACCCGCTAATGCCCTGGCTCATGAAGCCCTATACTGGCGCCCTGGACACAGAAAAAGAACTGTTCAACTACCGGCTGAGCAAGTGCAGAATGGTAGTGGAGTGTGCTTTTGGCCGTCTCAAGGGGAGATGGAGAAGCTTACTCACTCGCTGTGATCTCAGCGAAACCAATATCCCCATCGTTATTGCAGCTTGCTGTGTGCTCCACAATCTGTGTGAGAGCAAGGGGGAGACCTTTATGGCGGGGTGGGAGGTTGAGGCAAATAGCCTGGCTGCTGATTACGCCCAGCCAGACAGCCGGGCGATTAGAAGAGCCCAGCGGGACGCGCTGTGCATCCGGGAGGCTTTGAAAGCCAGTTTCAAGGCTGAGCAGGGTACCCATTGACTTTTAAGTTTGTGGACACAGAAGCTGAACTTGCCCCCGTTTCTTTACCCAGTTGCCGTCGACTATCCTCTCCAATTACATACCCCCTTCACCCCCTTCCCAAAAAATAAAATCTGTTCTGTTTTGTTCATGGACACCGTTGTCTTTATTACTGTTTTCACGGGAATGTTTTAAACCTGGGACGCAGACTGTGGCGGGGAGCGGGTTTAGGGTTGTGATGCAAATGATGCTTCTAAACTCCAGGAATGACAGGCTCCGCGATGGTGGACTGGTTGTTTCAACGGAGCCTGCCAGCCCTCCTGGCCGGGACTGCGTGTATGTGTCGGCTATGTGACTGTCTTGCAGGGGGAGGAGGGTTACAGATCCCCTGCTGCGCGGCTCTGTGATCCAGGGTAAGGACCGCTGCATAAGATCTGTAACTGCCCTCCCCCGCCACCAAGTCACAGAGCAACACCACCGCCCCCACCACACAGAACATGAAAACCACCTCCCAGACTGACCAGGATAACTAGTCACTGCACTGTATATGTGCCCTGCTGCTGCACCTGCCCCCTGCTAAAGGTGACTGTCCTGTCCAATGACCAAGGCCCTTCCCCCCCCTCCAGACAGACTCCCCTCCAAAAGAAGAGGATGGAAACAGAAATGAACAGAAACGTATTCTTTATTAACAACCGCACATGGAACGGGGGGGTGAAACTTGGACGGGGTCTTGTGTGAGGCGGGTAGGAAAGGACTTTTCAAATTTTGGGGAATGAGAGCCTTCTAGTGGTAGAGCAGTCCGCAGGGGTGGAGTGAAATTTTTCCCGGCCCCTTCCACCCCTCCGTGTTTGGACTTTGGGTGAGGGGGGTATGGGACTTGGTGGCGGGGCAGGGCAGTTACAGAGAGACTGCAGCGGGGCTCTCTCCTCCTGCCTCCGGTCCTGCAGAACATCCACAAGGCGGCGGAGCGTGTCCGTTTGCTCCCTCATTAGTCCAAGCAGCGTTTGAGTAGCCTGCCTGTCCTCCTGTCGCCACCTCTCCTCCCGTTCAATGTTTGCCCGGTGCATTTGGGACAAGTTCTCCCTCCACTGTGTCTGCTGGGCTGCCTGTGCTCGGGAGCATTCCATTAGTTCAGCAAACATGTCTTCCCGTGTCCTCTTCTTCCTCCTCCTAATGTGCGCTAGCCTCTGGGCAGATGTGGCTGTGGGAATTGGAAAAAGGGAGTGAATTCCTGAGACAGAGCAATGTATCTGTGAACAGAGAACATAGTCTTTCTCTGTGAACAAGACCATGCAGAGCACCTATCACACGCGCACTGAGGACAAGGTCGAATTTTCGGCCCTCGCCTACAGTGCCTGCGGTCTTGCTGTGGCGAGCTGAGGAGCAGGGCAGGACACCGGACTTTGTCTAGATGGCAAACATGGTAAACCGTAGACTTGTGGCTGCTTAAAACTTTAAGAGTGGCACTGGCCTCCTTTCACATAGAAAGCAATGCGAGTCTCTGCTGGCAGCAATCCTGCAAGCATGAACTCTGGCCCTGTCCCAGCCCCTCGCGGCTGTAAACCGCGTGGCTGTAAACCGGCGGTTGCAGTTCTGTAAAGGGACGGGCAAGCAGTCCCAATACTAACTTTCCCCTACCTAATTCACAGCAGGGAGTCATGCCTGACATCACCCTCCTGAAGGTCTCCGAGAGCCAGAAGGAGAAGATGCTCCGGGACAGCCTGCAGAAACCGGGGCCATTTGCTGCACTGCTGTGCAAGGCCATGATCCCGGAGTACCTGCTGGCGTTGTGGCAGGGAAACGTGTCCTACCACGGGGGGCCTAATAAGCTGTCCCTGCCCAGGAACCTGCTGATGAGGCTTGAAAAACACCTGCAGGAGGTGTATGAGGAGTTCTCCCCGGAGGATGTCGCCTCGATCCCCGGTTACATTGACCAGTTCTTGGCTTAGGTGCCCTTGGAGGGACAAATGACTGCAGGGTTTTGGGCACTATAATCATGAAGCGGACATTGTGAGATTTTTTTAAAATGGTTCGGACTATATATTGAGGCGCCCAAAGACGGAGTAATCATGATACACTTTGCACTGATTCCCCTTTTGTTTGACTTTCCTGTTT
The DNA here is from genome assembly GCF_002925995.2 of Terrapene triunguis. Taxonomy (NCBI): domain Eukaryota; kingdom Metazoa; phylum Chordata; order Testudines; family Emydidae; genus Terrapene; species Terrapene triunguis. The sequence goes on from NW_020664583.1 coordinate 5,113,614, forward strand.
ACATGTTTTTAAGCACTTTACCCACTGTTAATATTTTCAATCTTCCTGTTTTGTTGCAAATAAATGTTTACATGTTTTAAAGCACTTTAGCTACTGTTAATATTTTAAATATGCCAGTTATGTTGTAAATAAATGTTTGGATATTTAAAACACTTACTGCTTGATCCTTCCCCTGAATCTGTGTCTGGGGTAACGGCTGGGGAGGGTTGGTAGGGGATCTCTGTCAGGGTGATGAAGAGCTCCTGGCTGTCGGGCAAATCAGCGTTGTAAGCGCTGTCTACTGCCTCGTCCTCCTCATCTCCTTCCTCCTCTTCCCCGTCCGCTGAGGAACCGGCCGCGGACAATATCCCATCCTCAGAGTCCACGGTCAGGGGTGGGGTAGTGGTGGCGGCCGCACCTAGGATGGAATGCAGTGCCTCGTAGAAACGGGATGTGTGAGGCTGGGATCCGGAGCGTCCGTTTGCCTCTTTGGTCTTCTGGTAGCCTTGTCTCAGCTCCTTGATTTTCACGCGGCACTGCGTTGCATCCCGGCTGTAGCCTCTCTCTGCCATGGCTTTAGAGATCTTCTCATAGATCTTTGCATTCCGTCTTTTGGAGCGCAGCTCGGAAAGCACGGACTCATCTCCCCACACAGCGATGAGATCCAAGACTTCCCGATCCGTCCATGCTGGGGCCCTCTTTCTATTGGATTGCACGGCCATCTCTGCTGGAGAGCTCTGCATCGTTGCCACTGCTGCCACTGCTGCTGAGCTCGCCACGGTGTCCAAACAGAAACTGCGCTTCAAACTGCCCAGACAGGAAAAGGAATTCAAATTTTCCCGGGGTGTGGCTGGTCAGAGCATCCGAGCTCGGACTGCTGTCCAGAGCGTCAACAGAGTGGTGCACTGTGGGATAGCTCCCGGAGCTATTACCGTCGATTTCCATCCACACCTAGCCTAATTCGATATGGCCATTTCGAATTTAGCGCTACTCCTCTCGTTGTGGAGGATTACAGAAATCGATTTAAGGAGGGCTCTATGTCGAACTAAATGGCTTCGTGGTGTGGACGGGTGCAGGGTTAATTCGATATAACGGCGCTAAATTCGACATAAAAGCCTAGTGTAGACCAGGCCTAACTTGAGTGATATACAGAAGTTCTCCATATTCACTGTCCATACTTGCTAGAAAAGAAGTGAACTGTCTGTGATTCAGCTCTCATGGACGTATAAAATTAACGGTTTTAACAACTATATCCATAACTTCCTTCATTTGTAAACACTGTAGACTACACAGGGCTTCTTGGTGCAAAATGCAATGTATACTGGTGAAGCTAATTCCTGGTATATTGAGGCTGATCAGTCTGGTCTTCAATAATCCAACCACACCAATGTTTTCAGAGCACATTGATGGGGCACCGTCCATAGCCAAAGATATGAATTTGTTCCATGGCAGCGCAGCTTTTTCAATGCACTCTTCCAGTCCTTGAAATTTGTCACGTCCCTTCAGTGGCACTAAGTCTAGCAATTCTTCAGTTATATTCAAACTGCAATCCACACCTCTAATGAACACTGCACAACGTGCAGTATCTGATAAATCTGTACTCTCATCAAGAGCAATTGAAAATGCTTCGAAGTCTTTTGCCATTTGAATCAATTGTTTTTGCACATTACCTGCTAAATCCATTATCCTGCAGGCAACTGTATTGGCAGACAAGGTGATGCCTTCAAAAACTTTCTTCTTATCAGGACATAAAATTTTGCTGGCCTTCACAAGACATTCTCTTACGAATAGGCCTTCTGTAAAAGGCAGCGATGATTTAGCTATCATTTCGCTTATCACAAAACTTGCTCTTACTGAATCTTCGCTAGACTTGTTAATCTCCGGAAAAAAAATTCTTTGCTTAGCAAATGCTGCCGAACTTTTTCCTCTCGGATTTTTCCAGCGAATGAATCATATTTTTCACGGTGCATCGTGTCGAAGTGCCAACGCACGTTATACTCCTTGGGAACAGCAATCGTTTGCTGACAAATAAGGCATTGAATTTTATCTTTTACCTCTGTGAAAAAATATAAATTCTCCCATTTGTCTTAGAAAACTCTTTTCTTCCAAGAGTGTTCTTTTTTTTCAACGAAGTCATTTCCGAGAGGTTTTAATAAAATATAAACACTCAGTAATGCACCTCACTCAAAGGACAAAACACTCATTTACTTTTAGAAGTACTTCTGTTAAAGCTCCCCACTCTGCCCCCATCCCTGCCCCCACTCCACCCCTTCCATGAGGCCCCACCCCGCCCTGCTTCTTCCCACCCCTTCCCCGCCCCCATTCCAACCCCTTCCCCAAAGTCCCCGCCCCAACTCTGTCCCCGCCCCAACTCCACCCCCTCCCTGCCCCTATTCCAACCCCTTCCCCAAAGCCCCACCACGGCCTCGCCTCTTCTCTGCCTCCTCCCCTGAGCATGCTGCGTCCCTGCTCCTCCCCCCTCCCTCCTGGAAAGCCTTAAGCGCAGGGATGTAGGCGGGGGAGCAGGGACACGGCGCACTGGGGGAGGGGAGCTTGGCAGGTTGCAGGAAATAACTCCCGGGGGGGGGGGGAAGGGGAGCTTGATGGGCCACAGGAAATAACGCGGTCCAAGGGCCGTGTGTTTGAGACCCCTGCTTTAGATAATCAAAGTTGAACCTTTATCAAGAATAGCGTCATTCCTCCCCACCACTAACTCCCATACCGTTATATCAACATGGAATATTTTCACTACTAAAGCAGATCGCTATTCTTCCTCACCCCAGCTACCTTTAAAGGTGTAGTTATAGTTTGACAATCCATCAATTTATGATTCTCCCCAAATTAGCAGAGGTCTACTACTCTGTACTGGATTAATTATTACCCAACACCAAAATCAGCCATGATGCTGCCATGCAGGAGGCAATGAGATTTTTTTCCATAAATAATATTAAGCTCTTATATAGCACTTTTCATCCCCAAATATCACAATACTTTATAAAGTAACGTAAGTATCTTTATTCCCATTTCACAGATGGGGATACAAACACAAAGGTGATTTTTCCACAGTCAAACAAAAGATCAGTAGCAGAGCCACTCCCAGTCCAGTACCTGCCCTATCCAGTAGGCCATGTTGCCTTCACCTAGATTAATTTATTAATTTGAAGAGGCCTGTGGAAATCCTAGAAGTCCTGGACTTGGAAGAAACTAGCAGTAAGCACCTACTCTTGAAGATCAACCAATGTTTTGCCATTATGGGAGAGGCTGTGGCCATGTTCAGCTAGATGTGCTTTAAGAACAGTCTGAGGAAAAAAAGGCATCTGAAAGCCAAATGTTTTTCTAGTGCTCATTCATTTTAGGAATTTAAGTTCCAAACAGTTGTTTGTTTATAATATTCCGTGGAAGACTATTCTAACTGAGGACAAGTTTGCTTGGTTTCTAGTTATAATGATGAACCAATATTTCCCGAACTAGATGTTCCTGAAGAATGAGTTAAATGCCATACATCCTCTGGGGACAACGTGATCCTTGGGTTAAATTAATTTTGTACATACAGCTGTTTAAAGGGCTTAGAGGCAGCAACAATTTAAAACGTTTCTGTTTAAAAATGGTTGGGGGGGGGGGAGGACTTTTTTCTAGCATACTTAGTGCATTTGACAGCACATGATGTGTAGTCAGTGTCACTATTCCTCCAGTATAGTCAGTAAGCAACAGGTGAGAAAGAAGTTTAGACAATAGGGAAATGTGATTGCAAAATAATTGGTAGAAGGTAGGTGTTATGCCTGAAACTACGCTTAACTCTTTTTGAGCTGCATAGGTTTCAAGATGATTGTGCGTCTTAATACTTGAAGAAGTGGTCAGGAATGAAGACTTCATGAACAAATATGAATTTATCCAAAAGCCTGTGTCTCTTAGGAAATGGTTGATTTGTCTCCCAGTGTTTTACATGTGCCACTACCTTAGGCATGCATAAATTACATTTTTAAATCTATGTTAAAGTGAAAACTAACTGTGCCATTTCATCTGCATTAAAAAAATGCCAGAGATAATCTGAATCACTGTATTTGGTTATGTATGCTGCAAATTTAGAAAAGGTCAGCAGTTTTGAAAAATCTGAAAGGTTCAATGCAAAACTGACTGCTGCTGTTCAAGTCAGTGAACATGATCTTAGTGTATTACATAGTCTAACTACAATAAATATTAAAATATACATTAGAAGAAACTTATCAGAACAGGGAATCATTAGGAGGAACTGCATTTCTTGTATGGATATTGCACGACACTCAGTTAAAAAAATTCTTTCTGAAAATGATACAAGGAACAAAGGATGAAGATAACATTCCTCTGGCTGCTGAGAAGCTGGAGCTGTAAACCTCTGAAAGATGGTGGGAGAAGTAGCAAGTAAAGTAAATCTATTTTGTTCATACATCCTACCCACCTGTTATACATGAATTCCCTTTTCAACCGTAGGAACGTGCTGCAGTGCATCTCCCAATGTATCAGGCACCCTTGAGGAACAGGCTACCTTACACACTGACTTGAACTAGCCTAATACGTTCTGATTCTCCTCACCAAAGGCAATGAGACAGTTTGGTCTGAACTGGTTGGGAAGTGGGGCAAAGCCGAGAAATTGTCAGACAAGGGAAGAGTTAGGATCGCTTGGTGTGAGACTCTTTGGGGAGTGACGGGGGATTTACTGGTGAGATAACTAACACCCATATTGCATACCCGCTGTTGCTCACTATGTAGTAGTGTAGTATGAGCATTTATTATGTAACTACTAGTCCTTTAGTACTCATGTAATAAAGCTACAATACAATCAAAGAGTACAAAATGAATGGAGATTTTAGCAACATGGTAAATTGGACTCATCCTTCAGAACAGTATACAGTCAACTCCAGTGAAATGCTACATGTTGAAAGTCAAACAGAATTGTCTATCACAGAAACTGCCATACACACGCATGAGTTCAATGGAACTACATTTTCATTGTATTTCATATCAAGATAGCACTTGCCTTTTAGTTTCACATATTGCAATTCTGGGTTAACACAGAGGGCCAAGTTACTAGGCAGGGTCCAGGGGGTAGTTGTCCAAGCAACAAGAGAGACGTTTTCATCTTCATCCAATGGGAAGCTCACAATCACCGAAGGATCTTGAACATCCTTAAATGAAACAGAGATAGGGAGACAGATATGAAAGGTTTCTTGTGAGTTGGCGAGAACACACACTCCAAGGAAAAGCAGTGACAGCTGTTGTCACTCAGTTACCTGGTTCCTTTAGTGCCCTGCAACCTGGCTTGTCAAAAAACTCAGTAAGAGTGAATGCAGATGAGAACCAATTTAAGCATGTCTCTCCACCTCCCCCGTGTAGGCTACTTGACCAAATCACGAGGGACACAACTGCCTCAACATAGTCAGAGTTTATTTCTAAAGGCTGAGAGTTGGGTGCCTGACTCCTTCAGATGCCTTTGATAATCCCAACCTAAGATTATATAAAAATAATCCAAGATCATAACTGGTTAAAGGTTTCCTTCATAGTTTAATAATTTTTCTATAGCTGCTGAAATCTGGAGTTCAACATTCACCTAGTTTGTCCCAGGGGACCAGGAGTTGGGAGGACAAGCTATCACTTGAGAAAAATTTCTCCTGGCAGGCAACTATTTTTAACCAAGGCACATAAACTATATGTCCTTAAGCATAGGAGTACATGGATGTTTAAAACATAATGCACAACTGACAGATGGTTTTCTACCTCAGCCTCCAAGAGTCCTGCCTTCAATCAAGTCAAAGGAATCCCTTTGTATTATTAATATCAGTGTTACTCTAAGAGAAGTTGTCTCAGACACATTAGAGAGAGTCAGTGGTGCAAGTAAGCAGGTACGGTCAGATACAGCATACCATTAAGATATTTATTGCCGGTACACCGTACTGGAAAGACATTTTCAGAACCGCAGGGCACTCCTGGGAACCGCAGCGGTGAAAGGAGCAGAACGTGGGGTTGCCACTCACAGTAGCCAGTGCCCCGCGCCGGCAGCTCCTCTGGCGCAGCTGTAACAGTACCGCCCTCAGCCCCTCCCCCAGCCCTGTCCTCTGGTGAGGCTGTACAGACCCCAGACAAGAGACACAGCTGCATGGAAGGGCTGGGGCAGTATAGCCCGGAGCTGCTTGCGTGGTGCCACCATGCGGCCTCACGTTCTGCTCTTTTGGCTGCTGCAGTTCCCGGGAGAGCCCTGTGGGTCCGAAATCAGTATCTGGTGCAGCGGGAGGACAGAGCTCCCCCACCTAGCCCCCAGGTAACATGGGATGGGGAGGGGACGGGGAGAGCGTGGGGGCCCCAGGCTGGGAGGGGTCACATGGCGGGGAGGGTGGTCACGTGCCCCCCCCTTTAGCTCATGCTCCCCTTTGTGTCCATCCCATGACTTGCCTATGCATACCGGTGAGAATTAAAATCTCCTCGCACCACTGGAGAGAGTGAAGCACTTGAACAAGTTATAGTTTCTGTATTATCAATACTATTGGACTGTGGAAGACCTTAAATGAAGTTATGCCCTGATAAAGAGCCCAGAGTCTTACAGGATTAACATTTTGCATAATTGTGTAAGGAATATTTCCAACAGGCAAAATTTAAAGAGCAAGTGTTACTCAAACCCCAAATCTTTTGAAGTAACATCAGTTTTATGGCTAGAATCTAAAGTGGCAATACAGACCTACTATACCTCTGTGAGCTTGTTACCTAATGGCAGCATGCAGGAATGGTAACATTTTTGTTATAGAACTAAAGAACAAGTTTGCTATTTTTGTAACTAAAAGTAACAGCATTATCAGGCTCCATGATAGATTTTTAATGTGGAGTTTGATTATCTTTATAAACCTCAAACTGTGTCCATTTATCTTTCCTACCTACTTCACAGGGGTGTTGTGTGAATAACTTAATGCTTGCACGACTTGGCAAACAAATACTACATATACATTGAATATTTAGTAAGCACAAGTCTTCAATTAGTGCTCTGATCTAAATAGATAGCAAACTAAACAGGGTTGGAAAGGTCACTGCTCTAATAAAAAACCTTCAGGTGAAACCTAGATGGATATCTGAAGTTGTTCAAGTAAGTAGACAGCACTTTTCTTTCTGAATTGTTGGTGAAACAACAGCCCCCACTGCAACATGGTACTAGTCGGCCCTGTAACGTTAGAGGTGCCGCCTGGTAAATGAAATATGAAAACCTGAAGATACGACCTCTTTTGTTTGCAAGAGAAGTGTGTTATCTGTAAAGTCCCTGACAAAAAGGTACATGGGCAATGTTCTTCTGCCTGCCTAAAATCTCTCTGGAGTTTCAAATGAGCAATTTATTCTTCACTTTCCCTCCTAAATAATTGGCTCCTGCATTCCACCCATAAAGGATACCACTTCCATGGCAAGAAAGCTGATCCTTTGGTGTACTGTACAGTCTCTCTTTAGTTTGTGTGCTATGAAATCATTAAATTTAGCAAAATATGCAATGCTTTCCAAAGCGAAAAGCTCCAAGCTGCATTAAAAAGCTTTCTTAGGGCATTTTTACAACACCTAACAAATTAACATCATATGCATAAACCAGGAACACTCAAACAGATTATGTCACATTGCCATTTGTGCACTGAAAGCATCCCTGGCTCCTCTCCAGCAACACAGCTCAGAATAGGTAATTCCATTATGGAATGGGCAGCTATTTACGTCAAAGCTAAGGGCTGCTTCAGAAGGAATTCTTTCTATAAGCAGGTGGGGTGGCAACAGTCAGACTCAAACAGTTATGTAATGCTTGGATTATGAGCAATACCCAGTGAAGACTATGCTATCAATAAAATTTAGTCTCTACCAATTGTTAGACAAAGACTATGATGTTTCTAACCAGCTTGTTCTAATGTTTCACAAAGTACTAAACATGCCAAGCAACTCAACAAAATCCTGGCAGTCTGAAAGATGAATCTTGTTACATTTACAAATGAAATAATTGCTTAGTATTTCTCTATTTGAGTTATCTCAGTTTCCTTTACAATATACTTTTCTTTACTCAGACACAAAATGACTGGAATTTTATTTATTTTTCAATTGTGAAAGTTTGCTACATGGGGGCTTCCTCTAAGCACACTTATAGTTTCTGTTACACATTAAAACGGGGTTTTATACTATACAGTAACTCCTCGCTTAACGTTGTAGTTATGTTCCTGAAAAATGCAACTTTAAGCGAAACGATGTTAAGCGAATCCAATTTCTCCATAAGATTTAATGTAAATGGGGGGGGGCGGTAGGTTCTAGGGAAATTTTTTTCACCAGACAAAAAACTATATATTATATAGATATACAAACAGTATACGTTTTAAACAAACAATTTAATACTGTTCACAGCTATGATGATTGTGAAGCTTGTTTGAGGTGGTGAAGTTAGAGGGTGGAAGAGGGAAGGATATTTCCCAGGGAATGCCTTGCTGCTAAATGATGAACTAGCACTCGGCTGAGCCCTCAAGGGTTAACACATTGTTGTTAATGTAGCCTCTCACACAAGGAAGCACGAACAGGAGGGACGGGAGACAGCATAGCAGACAGAGACAGACACACATCTTGTGTGTGGGGGAGACAGAGAAAGAGATGCACACTGCTCCTTTAAGTAAGCTGACCCACTCTAAAGTGCATTGTCTTTTTAAGTGGATGAGGAAGTGGAGACAGCAGCTGCTGCCCCAAGCTCTCTGTGTCTCTCTCCGTCTGTTGGTGTCCCCTCCCTGCTCTATATGGAGAAGGGGTAAGCGGGGTGCAGGGGGAGGGGGACACCCTGACATTAGCCCCTCCCTCCCCCCCTGCACAGCAAGCAGGAGTCTCTGGGAGCAGCTCTAAGGCAGAGGGTGGGAGCAGCTCATGGCAGTGGGGGGAGGGACAGCTGAACTGCCGGCAATTGATAGCCTGCTGGGCGGCTGCAGCACAGGGAACTTAGGGGGAGCTGATGGGGGGCTGCCAGTCCACCCTGGTTACAAGCCCACACCAGCTAGCTGCGACGGGCTGCTCTTCCTGCAAGCAGTGGACAAAGCAGGCAGCTGCCAAACGACTTTAGAAGGAAGCATTGCACAACTTTAAACAAGCATGTTCCCTAGTTGATCAGCAAGGTAACAACGATACAACGTTAACCAGGACGACTTTAAGTGAGGAGTTACTGTACTAATAATATCCTGCTTCATTGCAGAAGTTCATGATTCCATTTCCTTCTTTCGTTTCCTGAAACAAGGGCTAAGGAGTAGCTTTACTAATGGCACAAGAGAAGGCAGAGGAGCAACAAGTGGTATTTAAGCTGCAATACTGGATCTCAGATCACAGAATTCAATTCTCCTCCCACAACTCATCTGCTAACTTTGGTAAGTTACAGGTGTGGCTGCTGAGCTGCCAGCTAGATCTCCCCAGAAGATCAGATTCAATATACAGGGAATCCTCTGCTGAGGTGAGCAGGAAAGGTGCAGTGTAAAATATTCACTGTAGAAACCCAACACAGTGAGGTACACAAAAATGTGTGAGGAAGAGTGGAGCAATTTCCCAGATCAAAAACTGTGAGAATGGTGAAAGGGGCAACAAATAATGACCAAAGGAACTGTCAGAAAAAATCATAGCAGGACATATACATGACTAAGCCAGCTCTTTACTAGCACTATTCTATCAGTTTTGAGTATGTCGATAAGCTTACATTCCACCCAACTGAAGTATTTAAGCTTTCCAGTCCAAAACAGACACTCACTCCAATGTGACAGAGCAGTTACAGGGGTCAGATTATTATACATACATATAGACAATGATATACCTTGTAGTTCTGGTGAGCCTCAAAATTCGAAAGAGGAGTGTTACATGCTGTGGAGAAAGGCATAACCTTAACGCCTCTGTAAACCAGTCCTTTGTCATACAGCTGTTTGAAAACCCACCTAAAAGTAAATAAGGAACATATAATAACTTAATAGTTTAAGATTCAAACTAAAGGCAGCTGTAGTGTAGGATTATGATGCAGTAGGGAAGGTATTCTGAAAAGTTCAAATAATTTTCCAACTACAGACAATATTTACTACTTGAAACACCGAACTCAAAGCATCTGCACATACATATACAAGTCGTATCTTGAAACAATATAAATACTTAATGCCACTACGACATTTTTATTGTGAATATTCTTTAAGTTAGATTCAGCTTTGGGTCATCCTGCCAGCTCTGCCTTGCATGCACAACACATGGCAATATTCAGATGGGATATAAATCACTGTAACAGTTGAATCTTTCCCCAACTGCCTGCTTGGGGACCATAAAACTTAAATTTCAGTGATTAACACAAAATGCTTTCCTCAAGAGGCCACATCTAGGCAACTAGGTTTGTTTAGAGAACAAGAAGTTTTGTGATTCCATGAGTTACATTCATGAATCATTGTATAACACTTTCCATCCCAAAAGACCCTTGCTTCACCAGCTATATGTATGGCACCATGCATCATTGGCAGGGGAGAAAATAGTGGATTTTTGGCAACCCAGGTGAATGATGGCTCTTCAAATAGTAGGCAAAGATCTTCACCGTCTACACTGTACACCTTTATTTGTAAAGCCTCATTCAAGAGACTTGCATATTCAGTGACACAGTTCTCCAAGGGCTCAAATTATCACATCGGAATCTGGGCCTGTGGTCCTGGAGAGTCTAGTTATTTTGTAGTTGGATGATCAGACTATTCAGCCATCGCTACTGACTTTAAAAACTCTTGAACTCTCCCACCCATGCTACGTTTTCAAAGCATTGTTAACATTTTCAGTGTTTCCTTCCAGATGAACATCTTATTAACATGCAAGCAAACACACAGAGTGGTCTTGTTAAATAGTATGTTTATGAGATCAAACTGCACTGGGTCACGCTGTTTTGGCAATTGGTCCTTTTTTCTGTACGCCATCATTTTGTGCTTCAGAATCTATGCATTCATTTAAACAAAGATCTTTTGCTCTTATGTTTAGGATAACCATTCAACATGGGAAATCAATTCCAACAGCTACAGTGTTATCAGTCTGCAGCCTGAATCAACAGCATTGAGAGATATGAACTGGCCTATTGACAATGAAGCCTAATGATAACCTAATAATCAGAAATGTCAACTATTACACTGCAGACAGGAGAAATTAGAGACCACATTATGAAGATCTGCACAATCTACTGAAAGTGGCATCCATGACCCAACAGTAGTAGACCAAAAGTTCAGTGAGGACTTTAATCCACTCCAGGGAGCAAAGTGCAGCATCCAAGCACCACCAAGAGGAATCAAGTCTCAGAAGCCCGGAGGAGCATCCAGCCACAACCAGGGGGAGCCAAAAACCAAAGAGTTGAGCAAAGCTTGCAGGATCTTATCATGAACATCTGCACAATCCATTGAGCATGCCTTCTCAAACTGGTAGGGCTCAGTTTCTAGAAGGAGCTGAAGAGTAGTACTATTTACCCACACAGAATTTGATCCCTAGGCATATATTCCCCCACTCTCACCCCAATTCAAAGAACTATTCAAGTGCACATTATGAGACACATTCTTTCCCCTGCCCAAGTACATATAATTCTGGTCTGGAATAAAGGTGCTCTGAATGTGAGGAAGCCAAATAGTTGACCACCTTGACATGGCTACCTTTATGTTTTGTTCTATGCATTCCTTTTACAATTTGATCATTACTCCTAAGAAAGGAGATATACCTGCTAAGTTTATAAAAAGAGCATCATTACTAGGACTTAATTTAAAGCTACCAACCATTCAAGCAATAATGTAGCCAAAGTGTAGTGAGAATTTTTTTATTGATCTGCACTTTCAAGCATAGGTATTTCAGTATCCTAACTAGGAAAGCTCTGTTGCAACTGAGCAAAAGTATAAATTTTCATTTTATGTTTTATCAACTTAAGCTATATTAAATGACTTAGTTGTGATAAGTCACTGATTTTGGATTTATTCTTCAATATTCTTGCATTTGCCTTCTGAAAAGTGTTGATTAGAATATTATAAGATACACAAAAGATGTCCAATTTATTTTTTATTTCTTTCCTAAAGGGATATAGCTTACTAATCCCACAGAGGAAAACAGTTCAGTGCCACATCTATGAACATTTAATGACTGCTTAGATGTACTTGTAGCCTTAACAAACAAACAAAAAAAATCAGAGAAGGGGGACCACTAGGTGGAGCTACAAAATTCAAATACAAATGAACAGTCTCCTCTTGTGGTAATTTTATTCAACTGCAGTTTAAAAGCTTCAATTTTTTCCCCACTACCAGGTAGACAGTATTTAGCTTTCAAAATGCATTCCCATTCAGAGATCTCTAAACAGAGGTTACTACATCTCACAGTAAAAAATTGTTTGTTTTTAAATTTCCATTGTCAAAGGATATAGTCATTTGTATTCAGAGCAGACTACACTATAGGGCAGGGGTTCTCAAACTGGGGGTCAGGACCCCTCAGGGGGTCATGAAGTTATTACATGGGGGGGTCACGATCTGTCAACCTCCACCCCAAACCCCGCTTTGCCTCCAGCATTTATAATGGTGTTAAATATATTTAGAAGCTTTTTTAATTTATAAGGGGGAGGGGGGTCGCACTCAGACTTGCTGTGTGAAAGGGGTCACCAGTAAAAAAGTTTGAGAGCCACTGCTATAGGGTCATAAAAACAGATCGTTGCTTGATGAAATTGCCTGTGTTACCACCATGACAAAAATATATTTGTCATCTCTGAACTATACATAATTGTCTTTCTATCAAAGTATCAGTCACTAGGAGACAACAAAATAGACAGGATGTAACTTTTGTTGCTAGCAGCATTCCCTACCCCAAACCAGCACACTAAGCATCAGCACTTTTGCTTAGATCTAAAAAAAAATAAAAGCCAGTTACTACTTGCAAGTGGAGAGTCCTTTAATTCATCTTTATGTGCCTAAATTAAGCAAGATATATTTGATGGCTAGTCTGAAAGAGGCATTAGGCTTGTGATCCTGGCATAGAGAAACAGCAGCCCTTTCTGGAAGGTCAGCAATACTACAGGGAAGCATGCAGAAACTTCTTGTGCCACAGGTCACTTCTGTGTGCAAAGGAAATAGTTTACACACACACAAAATATTTAAAACAGAAAAATCTATTCCCTTGAATTTCACTCTATAAACAATATTAGACAGGTGAACCCACACTTCTGATCGCCATCTTAAGCATCTGCAAACTGACGACCTAATTCTCAAAAGACACACTGAACTCCTACCAAACAATGGGATTTGCAGGTGCTGAGCACCTCTTGGGATCTGGCCCTGAGCCCCATATTCTGATAAGCACTATATTCACAAATAAAAAACACAAACAACAAAAAAAACCCACACACAAAGTAACAATCCACCCCCACAACACATCACAAAGCACAACCCACAATGGGGTTTGGCACCATAGTTTTGGGCAGTTGAGATCACATTTAACCTTAATCTGGGTACCAAGAAAACTGTCACAAATCTGTGCTTCAGAGGAGCCTGAAGCCTGTTATCCTGAAAGCAAAGATTTCCCCAATTCTCATACAACCAGCAGGCCACCTACCACGCAGTACATCCTTCAACATATCTCCCAGATGCAAAGAAGTTGTCCTGCATACACACTTACACCCCACATGACAGGGAAGTAGCTCAGTGGACCACTCTGACGGGGAGTCTAATATCTAAAAGGTCCTTGTGGAATTATTCTCAAGCCCATTGCTTTAGAGATTTATCTAGTTGCAGGTTTAGCATCTTGCCTATTCTGGATCAGGGAGTCAGAGATCTGAAACCATTTAGGATTCTTTGCTCTCAAGAAAGGGAAAGCAATCCCTTCCACTATTCAAGGTAGTTTGGGAAACAAGACTCTCAAAATCATCACAAGCCAACATTATAGCCATGTGGGAGGGGGGGGTTGCAGTTGTTCTTTAAGGCAACAAGGACTTGCCTGTTAAACAGGATTAAATAATAAGGCTTAGGCAAGGAGTCCAGTACTGTCATTAGCCATAGAAAAAGCAACTCAGGATGATTAGGGCTTTTTTTTTTTTTTCTTTTTTCTTTTAAAGAAAAGTCTTTTAGAGTGCAACATCAGGGTCTACACAGACATTTAGTGTGGAGCAGGCTAGTGCAGAGTAGATTTACAGCCCAGCTTACCACAAACTAAGTGCTCATGTAGACATGCCCATAGACCAGTGCTTCTCACACAGCTGGTCCGCCGTTTGTTCAGGGAAAGCCCCTGGAGATCCGGGCCGGTTTGTTTACCTGCCACATCCGCAGGTTCGGTCGATCGCGGCTCCCACTGGCTGCGGTTCGCCGCTCCACGCCAATGGGGACTGCGGGAAGCGGCGCGGGTCGAGGGATGTGCTGGCTGCCCTTCCCGCAGCTCCCATTGGCCTGGAGCGGCGAACCACAGCCAGTGGGAGCTGCGATCAGCCGAACCTGCGGATGCGGCAGGTAAACAAACCGGCCCGGACTGCCAGGGGCTTTCCCTGAACAAGCGGCGGCCTGACTTTGAGAAGCACTACCATAGACTGTTTTTAAATTCAGCCATATTCAGGACTGAAGCTTTCAGAATTAGACTCTAGATGGTGCTATTACACAACTATTTGAAAAAAGCGCCGATCCACATAAACATTGAGAAACATTCAAGGTCAACAGGCCGCAAAATATATCCTCCTTCTGATATTTAAGAAAAGATCAGGACATGTTGGAATCCAAAACAGATTTTAATATAAGAGCCACAAACACACTTAAAATCCTTGCTGATAAATAGGGTGGGGTCAAACAGGCGTATTGGGATATTTCTCTATTTCTAATTTTCATACTGCCTCCATTCTTATAAGCCAGCAGAGAATAGACAGTGGCACATTATGTCTTCCTAGCAACCATTCTGATCTTTGATTGTTATAATAAGTGCAACAATTAAGTTATTTTTTCTGTTAACACTTCTCAACATGACACCAAATATCTCAGCTATGAGCAGAGTACTATTTCCTCAACTCAACTTTATTTCAGACCTTTACCCATTGACCAGGGAAAATTCTATTTAAGATCCAGGACTCAACTGACCACAGCACTATCTGGAAAGGTACACCAATAGTTGTGTTAAAAATCCATACTGTCTTTCATTGGCACATGTATGTCTATCACCGTTACCCCTTTCTGAGACACTTCCTGCAGGTCTCTCAGGTCAGTAAAATGTAAGGGGGTACCAATTGTTTTCATTTTGACTCAATGCAGCTCTGTTTGGGTCAGAAGATAAAGTATGCTGTATGCCAGCACTTGTTTCAATAGCTCAGGATGGTGTGCTCTCAACACTATTTTAGGCAATAAATACAGTTACCTCCTGAATCAACCTTGCACTGAAAGAAACAAACCTAAAAATTCCACAGAAGTATGAATAAAAGTATTTTTAAAAGACTTAGAGGTCTGACTGTACCTTCTCATCAGAAATCCTCACAGAACTCTCTCTTAACAGAGCACAAAACTAATATTTAAGTAATACTACTGAACAGTAACACCTATGATTCCTTTAAAGATTCTGCCAAAGCGTCTCAGTCTTTAATATTAAAAAAGATGAAGTTCTGTTCAAGGGTAAAAAAGTCACCCAACTGGAAATGCCTGTTTCACCTTTAACAAATAGTCATCTGCCGCCACCATCACCACCAAGCAGCATGAAATGCCAATACAAACACAATGAAATGTCTGTTCTGTGCTTGACAAAATGTTAAGGGCCTTTATTTATATAAAGATAGTATGACCAGGTACATTAGCTGGTGCAATGCTTGCCACACTAGCCTTCCACTCATGCAGACCTGGACACAAAATCCTGCCTGGTTTGCAAATGAAAATCAGTTTGGGGACTCACCCCAATTTCCGTCTAAAGGATATTCAATCTTAAATGTACTATGCAGTTTGGCACATCTAGTATTATAAGTTCAGAGAGGGATTCACAACTGTAAAACAGCCTCCACTATAAGATCAGAATGGAAAGCATTAACAAAGCTGTATAAAGCAACTCTACCCACATGTGGTTCCAGCAGATCTCATCCATTCCTCATCCATATAAGGACTAAGTAAAGCCACAACCAAAGGGGGTGGGGGGAGGGGGAGGGGGAGGGAAATGATTTTTTTTGTTGTTGTTGTTTTTGGAGGGAGTTAGTTTATTTTTAAAAGAAGGCTTGCGTCCCTAAAGACTATTTTGCAGAAAACAGTCTTCTATTTAATGTAGCTCAGAGGAAATGTGCTTAAAATCAATTAACAGATTTCACACTAAACCTCCATCTCTTCATGAAATGCTTTTCTGTCCTTCTCTTGAATCAAGACAATGCTTAGAAAAGTGACCAAGACCCAACCCCCCCTCCTCCCCCGTTAATGGTGTAGAGAAACCATTCATCCACCCCTGTATGGGATACACCGAAGAAAAGAGAAATTTACATACAGCTGGCACACCTGAAATTTACAGGGTTTGTATTTGACACGGATCATGTTTGGAATCAGCTCCCCTTCCCCTCCAGTTCTTTTAGAGTCTCTCCCCTAACTTTCCATTCCACATCTGCTAGCAGCAGAAGGAATTTTACTAGAATCTCTCTTTGAAACATGTATGTATTGTTACAGGAGATAACAGAATTATAGCCTGTCAAACATACAGCTAAGGGTAGCATAAAATCCCTCCTTTACTGTAAGGAACTAAGAAGCTCAAATAACCTGGTTGGCACCTGACAAAAAGGACCAATAAGGGAAGAAGATACTTTCAAATCTAGGGGGGGGGGGGGAGAGAGAGGTTTTGTTTTTGCTCTCTTTGTTGTTCTCCCCAGGACAGAGAAAGACCAGGGCAGGAAAAACACATCTCCTAAAATCCTCCCTGAAATAAGCATCCAAGATTACAAATTGTAAGTAATAGCAAGGAAATGTGTTAGATTATCTTTTATTTTAGCTTGTGAGTTTTTCCTATGCTAAGAGGGAGGTTTATTAGTGTTTTTTGTAACTTTGAAGTTTTGCCTAGAGGGGAATCCTCTGTGTTTTAAATCTTATTACCCTGTAAAATTACCTTCCATCCTGATTTTACAGAGGTGCTTCTTTTACTTTTTTCTTTATAATAAAGTTCTGCTTTTAAGAACCTGATTAGTTTTTAAAGTCCTAAAACCCCAAGGGTCTGGCCTGTGCTCACCTTGTTTACCTATTTGGTTGGTATATTATTTTCAAGCCTCCCCAGGAAAGGGGGTGAAGGGACTTGGGGGTATTTTGGGGAAATATCCAAGTGGTCCTTTTCCTGAATCTTTGTCTAACTCACTTGGTGGTGGCAGCGATACCATCCAAGGACAAGGAAGAACTTGTGCCTTGGGGAAGTTTTTTACCTAAGTTGGTAGAAATAAGCTTAGGGGGTCTTTCATGGGGGTCCCCAATCTGTATCCCAGAGTTCAGAGTGGGGAGGGAACCCTGACATAGGAATCAAAGTGAAATAGGCTAATATAGAACTATTCAGTCACAGAAAGAAAGCCTAACTGCCTTTTCTCAGTAGGGTCAGTAGGAAGAATGGAGCCAGATTTTAAATAAATTGGTTCTTTAACCACAGATATAATATTTGTTCCTAGGCAAGGACAGAGACAGCATGCTCTAAATTGGACACGGCACTAAAGGTTTATGTCACTTGTAATATTTAATAACTTCAGCCACTGCAGGACAAGGTCAGTAGATACTTCCCTACCACAGATATAACACAGCATTCAAGTCCCCACTACACGATAAGACAATTCCAGCAAAAAGTATGCTTGGCTTACACACTGTTTCAGCAAGTATGACCTATCCCAGTCACTCTCAACCTTTCCAGACCATTGTACGCCTTTCAGGTGTCTGATTTGTCTTGCATACCCCCGAGTTTCACCTCACTCAAAAACTACTTGCTTACAAAAAAGTAAAAATAAAATATATAAAAATACAAAAGTGTCACAGCACACTATTACTGAAAAATTGCTTACTTTCTCAATTTTACCATATAATTATAAAATAAATCAACTGTAATATAAATATTATACTTACATTTCAATTTATATAGAGAGAGAGCAGTATGAACAAGTTATTGTATGAAATTTTAGTTTGTACTGACTTCGCTAGTGCTTTTTATGTAGCCTATTGTAAAACTAAGCAAATATCTAGATGAGTCGCTATACCCCCCGGAAGACCTGTGGTTGAGAACCACAGCCCTAACCTATAACAAATGTATAGAGTATTTGAATGCTCATTAACCAGTTACCACTGGGACCTAAGTTTGTTTTAATGCTTACAGGTGGTTTCTAGGCTTCCACTACTACAGTACACCATGGGAGTCAGATCTCTGGAATCGGAAAAGAAGGAGTAGGAAAGGCTAACTCCAATGGCATCCTCCTCCTGAGCAAATGCATAGAATATGGCCTGCTCATCACAAATACCCTCTTTAGACAAAGTGTGAAGTATAAGACCACCTGGAGACACCCACGCTCCTGGCATTGGCACCTTCTTGACTAGGTTATTGTTAGAGCTCGAGATCAGAAGGATGTCTGCATCATGAGGGCCATGCATAGAACTGATGACTCTTGGACAGACCATTGCCCTGTTAGCTCAGTCATGAATTTCCAGATCACCTCAAGGCATCGCAAGCAGGCAAAATCAGTAGCAAAGAAATTCAACGTCAAGTCCCTTGAAGATATAGTGACTCGGGAGAAACTTCAGCAGTGTCTTCAAGAAAAGTTTGCCGCTATGCCTACAGCTGATGATGATAAAAAAAAAAAAAAAAATCTCTGGAAGGGATTAAAGACTGTCATTCTCTTGGCACGTGCTGAGTCCATTGGCTAGGTCACCAGCCATCACCAAGATTGGTTTGATGAGAACGATGCTGAGACTCCGGGCCTGCTGGACCAGAAAAGAAAAGCTCATTGCATGTGGCAAAATGACATCACACCAGCAGAAGAAAGAGTCATACAAGCAATTCAAGGCTGAAGCCCAAAGGAAAATCTGTGGCATCAAAAATAAGTGGTGTCGAGAAAATGCCAAGGAGATTTAGCTTTATGCTGATAAACATGACATGAGGAGTTTCTTTCAGGCAATAAGGGCCATTTATGGCCCATGCTCCCACACCACTCTAAGCCCAAGACGGGTCAACGTATTTTAAGGACAGCTAAGCCATCAAAGCCAGATGGAAGGAGCATTTTGAGCTACTCCTGAGCCATGAGTCAACTGTCTCTGATGTCAGTATCAAATCTATACCTCAACAACATGAAAGAGAATCTCTTGCTTACCCCTCCCGCCCCCCGGCACCCTTTAATAAGTAACGTGAACCATTATGCAAACTAAGAACAACAAGGCAGCAAGGCCAGATGGCATACCAGCTGAAGTCTACAAGTTTGGAGGTGAAGAACTGGTAGGGAAGCTCCACAAACTTTTTCTTCATATCTGGTATAATGAGAAGATTCCCGAAGACTGAGAAACGCTAACATTGTTACAATCTTTAAGAAAGGAGATAAGTCGGAGTGTGGAAACTATCAAGGCACTGCCTTGCCATCTACAGCAGGGAAAATTCTTGCCGGTATCCTCTTAAACCGATTACTTCCCCTTGCTGAGGAAATATTGCCAGAATCTCAGTGCGGTTTTAAATCATCCCTCGGGCTAACCGACATGATCTTCGTTGCCTGCCAAATCCAGGAAAAAACTTGGTGAAGCCCTGTAGAAGGTGCTGGCCAGATTTGGCTGCCCTCCAAAATTTATCAAGGTCCTAAGGCTTCTCCATGATCAGATGACTGCCACAGTTCTCTGAAATGGCCTTGAGATGGAACCTTTCATCATCAAAACTGGGGTTAAGCAAGGATGCATTGTTGCCCCTCCAACATGGCTGTACTGCCCCCAGCCCTTTCACACAGCTGCATCTTCTGCGTCCTGTCCGGGGTCTGTACAGCAGCCCTCCTGGAGGACACGGGTTGGGGGGGCGAGGCTAGGGGTGGTACAGCCGCGCCGAAGGAGCTGCCGGCATGGTGTTCTGCTCCTTTCGCCACTGTGGTTCCCAAGAGAGCCCTGAGCTGCAGGCTCTCCCAGGAACCGCAGCGGCGAAAGGAGCAGAACGTTGGGCAGCCCCATGCCGGCAGCTCCTCCAGCAAGGCTGCCTACAGACCCCAGACAGGAGTCACTAGATGCAGCTGCGTGGAAGGGCTGGGGGCGGTACAGCCGCACCGAAGGAGCTGCCGGCGTTCTGTTCCTCCTGTGTCTTTCCAGTACGGTGTACTGGCTATAAATAGCTGACTGGTACAGCATACCGGACCATACTGCCGTATTTGCACCACTACAGAACTCCTAGATTAAATCAATGGACTGAATCAATGGCATGATGTGGTCCCGTTTTTTTAATATTCAGGTTACTATCCAGCCATTCAGGAAAGCCCATCTCTAATAAAATTCTCCCTGCCTCAGCCCTGCTTCCCCCACTCACTACCCCGGGACTATGACAGCTCTGTTAAAATGCAGAAAGGAAGCCACAGATTTAACATGGACAAATGCTGAAATGCTGTGAGAGCAGACCCAAAAGGATAGAAACAAATCATTAGAATCATGTTATTTGCACTGAGAAATGTTAATGTTCATGTTCGAGGCCTCAGTGTTCTGCTTTGTCCTAAATCAACCTGGACACTAGTTCACAATTCACTAGCATACACACTTCGGAACAGAAATTCATCTAAGACACTCAAATTTGGAGACCCAACCTGATCACCTCTCCTGCCTCCTTGTCTATCACAAACCCCTGTGCCCTGCCATTTGGGCCAGCTATGGGGAGAAGGGGTCCTCATTAAAGATCATCTCCCCAATGGAGTTGACATTCAATACAGAATGGATGGGCAACTCTTTAATCTTCGACGTCTCCGCTCGAAGTCTAAAGTCTTCAGGGCGTCCATTACTGACCTTCAGTATGCTGATGATTGTGTCATCCTCGCGCACACAGAGAATGACCTTCAGTCCATACTGGATTTTCTTGCACAAGCTTACCAAAGCCTAGGACTCTCACTCAATATTGAGAAGACTAACGTGCTCTATCAACCTGCTTCAGGCCTTGCACATGACCCACCACAAATCACCATCGAGGGTCAGATTTTGGAGACAGTTGAGCACTTTTGTTACTTCGGTAGCCAACTTTCTGAAAATGCAAAAATCGACAGAGATCCAGCACAGGATCCAGTGTGCAAGTGCTTCCTTTGGGAAATTGCTCCAACGCGTTTCACAGACCATGACCTGCAGCAGGACACCAAGGTCTATAAGACAACTGTTATTCCAACACTCCTCTATGGATGCGAAACTTGGGTGAGCTATCAACAGCACCTCAAGAGTTCCGGAGAGATGCCTCCGGAAGATCCTTCGTGTCAAGTGGCAAGATTGCCGCACTAACAGCAACATTCTCGCTGAAGCCAATGTCACCAGCATTGAAGCAATGATCCTCATGCACCAACTTCGCTGGGCTGGACATTGTGTGTGGATGCCAGACTCTCACCTCCCAAAACAAATCCTCTACTCTCAGCTCACCCTGGTCAGAGATCCCGTGGTGATCAGAGAAAACGCTATAAAGATACATTTTCAGTGTATTTTAAAGAAAACTGATGTGGATATCAAGCTGGGAAGAACAATGGCTCCATATCCTCCATCAGGCAGTGGCCTGCTTCGAGGAGAAGCGCCTTGCCCTCGAAGCTGAAAAGAGAGAGTGGAGGAAGGAAAAAGAAATAACTTTGTCTCAGCAGGCCTCTGGCCTGCCACAAAATGTCTGTACCTACTGCAGGTTGATTTGCGGTTCCAGGATCAGACTCCTGAGTCATCTCAGGACCCATATGTAAATCCATGGTAGAGATCATCCTCGAATCGAGGGATCGCCAATCAATCAATCACACAATGGGTAACTGTTAGAAATGCTCTTTGATCAGTCTCCAGGATCTTGTGTCTTGGGAACAGATGGAAGAGAAGAGTCACTGAAATAGGTAGAAAAATTAAGAAACTAATGCCAAAAATCCTTAGTGTATTTAACTGAAGGACTAGGGACAGTGAGACAGTGCATGTGTTACCAATATTAACATACTGGCATCTCGTCCTGTAGGACATAGGAGCCATATTTTCCTCCCACAGTCAGGTCAGAACACCTCAAGAGGATTAGCTGTGGTTCATTCTTAAAGTCAAAGCAGAAATTAGTAATCTGCAATTTACTTTACCCATTTAATTTGACTCTAAATAGGTTTTACTTTTTCCATGCAAGAGAAAACATTAAGAGACAACAGAAAAATTCTATAAAAACCCATGAGAAATTTAAGACATCATCATTCATAATGAGCCTCAGAGCTAAGTTTAAATTTAGCTATCTAAATCCACTTGTGAGTTTAACACCTGAAGGCCAATATGATTTTGTCCACTGTGTTAGCTGAATTCGGGAATCCACAGCCATGCAGGATTTCGCTCCTTAGAGAGACAAAGCAGGTGAAGTAATAGCTTTTTTCTCTCCTTCAGAAATCTAGTAACTACCCTTGGCATTCTAGAGGGATGATGAGCCATCCTAGTGATTTTCCAGGGAAGTCACAAGAAGCTGCCAAACCCCAGAGGCACAAAAACAAAATGAAAGAGCACTAGATTCCCAGCATCTGAATTCAACCTAGCAAAAGTGTTTTAGCTACAGCTATCCAGAGTTTCAATTGTTCGTCCTCTTGAAAACATCAAGAAGGGAATTTTTTTCTGGGCTAGATACCCTTACTTGTTAAAGAGACATAGGGTGACCAGACGTCCCGATTTTATCGGGACTGTCCCGATATTTGCTTGTTTGTCCCACGTCCCGAGCAATGTTTGGTCGGGACACTGGACAAACAAGCAATTTTTGCCCTCTGCTCCGGCTCGCGCCCCGACTCCGCCCCCTCCTTCCCCCATTGGATAGCTCCCCAAATCCCTGCCCTGGCCCCGCCCCCTCACTGCCCCATTGGATCCCTCCCCAAATCCCCGCCTCTTCCCTAAGCATGCCGCATTCCTCCTCCCTACCAGGCAAGCGCTGGAGGGAGGAGGCCCGGGGATGGCAGGGTGAGTCCGGCCTGGCCTGAGCGCAGGCAGGAGGGCGGGGCGGTACCTACAGCAGGTCAGCCCCGGGTCCGGCCTGGAGAACCGGCTCCCTACGCGCCCATGGGTGGGGGTGGGGTTGCGGTTCCTCGGGGCTTCACCTCCGCCATGTGCGCCCCGGCCCTGGGGCGGAAGCGGCCGGGTCCCGAGCGGGCATAAGCCAGCTCGGTGCACGCTGGCTCTCTGGCCCCGCGCAGCGTGCAC
This sequence comes from Terrapene triunguis, assembly GCF_002925995.2. Classification (NCBI taxonomy): domain Eukaryota; kingdom Metazoa; phylum Chordata; order Testudines; family Emydidae; genus Terrapene; species Terrapene triunguis. Next base: position 5,136,911 of record NW_020664583.1, read on the forward strand.
TGTAAAATCACGCAGAGCCTCCACTGCTGCTGCGCTCCATTCCCCAGTGCATGGCTGGAGCTTGAACCCGCACGGAGGGACAGGTCAGGTGTGAGCGGGGCTGCGAAAGCCTTGCCTTGGACCCTGACTGTGAAAGCCCCTGCTCCCCCAACTCCGGGGGCCACCACTCTGAGGGGATTGCATGGGGGGGGGGGGGGAGATGAGGCATGCGGGGGGGGGCACGCCCCGGTTTTTTTTTTTCCCCCCCCCGCCGCCGTTTTTTTCCCCCCCCCCCCCCCGTGTCCTGATATTTCAGTTGTGTCATCTGGTCACCCTAAGGAGACAATAAAAAATCTTCAAGGTCGTTCTGCAGACGGACTAAGTTTGAATGGAGTAGATCAGGGATGAGACTTCAGGGCCAGACTAGCAATGACCACTTCTTCTATTAATGTCCACTTTATATTTTTCTTTCAAAAACTCGATTCAAGTGAACAAAGAGCAGGCAGATCATTAAGTCTCTTGCCTGACACATTTTCACATTGTATATGGAAATAAGTTCCAAGAGAAATAATAGGTGAGATGCTTAAACTGGCCCATTTTCCATACTTCTGATTAAGTAGTGTAAAAGAAAATCTCTTGAGAAATGTAGGAAACATGCTCCTTTGTGGGGGGGGGGGAAATCACATCTCACTATACAATTTTAATAACCAGAGTATTTCAAAAGAGATAATTTCGAACGGCATCAACAGAATGCTAAGACTACTTACCAGACAGTCTCCATGAACTCAGGATATAGAGTTTTATAGTCATTGTCAAAGTCAATCCAGCGTCCCAGTCTGGTAATGCTCATCTGTTAAAATATGAACATACAGCTTTAAAGGCAGCTTAAAACAAAGATCATGGTACATTTCCCAGATTTATCTCTTTGTAATAGCTTGTTTAAAAAGCAACATGTTCTACCCCTATCAGTGAACCAAGCCCACAAAACAGTCAAGCCTGACAATGGTTCAGGGTAGAGCACTTTATCTAGCATGGAGTATGCCAAGAAAAGGTCATGAATACAGGCCTTTCCTTAAATTCAAAGCCATGCAATACAGAAGCATCTACTCACTGCAACTAAACTTGGAGATTGAGAGTGTATTGTAGCTGGTGGGTCAGATCTTTGCTCAGCATACTGCCAAACGATTCACCAGAAACTTGGCTTTGCCTGCACTAGTTTTGTTTTTGATCATAACCATGTATCTGCTATGGCGATAGTCAAAATGGGGAGAAGAACAGAGCTTCACAGTTCTCTCCATTTCTACAGAGTTATAGTCTGAGAGCTCTGAACATTTATCTAAATCAGAGCTGGAAAAGCCACTGTGTAGACACTGTACAAAATTATTTCAGGACCAGCTGCCTCCTCTGGCCTCCCTATACTTGGAAGCCACATTGCTAAAGCCACAAGGACTCGACAAGTCTTTGCTTCATATCTACTCACACAGAGCACATAAGTCAATTAATGAGTAAGTTACATGAACATTATGCTTCACTTTGATAAGTGATATCCTTTTGTTGGGTGGGTAGCTATGCAATCTGCCAACTTTGCAACATGACCAAAAACAGGATAGACCTTTCCTGATATTGATATATGTTGGTACAGTAAGAGTCAAACTACATTTATTCCTGCAATCAAGTAGATGCACATCTATAAAGATTCACCATCACAATCAAGCTACATACACAAAAAATGCTGACAAGTTTTGTGGGTACAAACTGACCAAAATTTGTGATGTACGCACAATGTTCTTGGTCAATGTTTTATCGAAGTTAAAATCTTAGTCCTTTTCAGATTTAACTTTTATTCACATTGAAACAGTGGATCTCAATTTGAGAGTTTGCTCTCTCTAAATTCCCTTTGATGTCACCACACAGTAACATCCAGACATTGCGATTTAATAGTGCGTCATCAAGACAATGCCATGCAATTTCACAACCCCTTGCCTCAATTCCTTATGACTCGTTCTGAAATGCAGATGCCAGGACCCATCTCCTGGGCAGTAGGGACTCTGGCAGCTTAAGTACTTTATCTCAGAAGGCAGAGTTGGGAGTGCTGCTGTCATAGGTGAACACTGTTAGCTCTGCTCTATTTTTCCTCAGGCGCAGCAAAAGTAGTTCCACCATGTCCTACTGAATTGCATAAGAATTGCATGCAATTTTAGACACACAGGCAGAGTTAATACTGACATTCTACTTACCCTCCATTCTGTAGAGTATCTCATCACAATCCCCCTGCACTGATTGTTATATTCCGCAATACCCATTTTGGCCACATCCTCTGGCCCTTTGATTCCTAGTGTTTTGTCAATTTCATACTCCTAGAGAGGAGGAGGAGGGGAGGGGAAAAAAAGAATCAATACATATTGCAGTGCGAAATCTTCAGGATTTTCCAGTTCATTAATTTTTGTCCCAGCCCTATGGCTATACAAATGCATCCAAAGCCCCAGACTCAAATCTGCATGTGCAAGTTTCTCATACAAAAAAGCATGTATATTTGAGCTCCTATTTCGCATGTACAGGGTTTTCTCCTCCCACAACCATTACCTGTACTCACATGCACAATAACACCAGTAATGGATGAATCTGTCCTTCAGAAATAAGGGCTGTCATAAACAAAGTCAGTCAATAAACGGTCATCCTTTGCATGGTAACTACTAACAATAGGCTTGCATAGCTACCTGTACTTTGCACAGCAAATTTACAGTTTATTGAATCATTTGCTTTGGAACATGCCAAATTTCTAAATGACATGCTAGTCCACTAAAGTTATTACTAGGGATTACTCATTCAGTTTCCCAGGATCTAATTTGGGATGCAGGGGCCAAACAAAAAATACATACCATGCAAAGGTACTCCACGTACAAAGGAGATGATAGAACCAAAAGGGATTCCTATAGTACCTTTTCATGGACAATTCAAAACCACTACACAAGGAGGGGAATTTAGATATTTCAGTGTAATGTAAAAGTCACGAACAAAGCAGAACATTCAGCTCCATTATAAGTGACTGATGGGCTCCCAAGCTAACCAAATCCTCATGGGTAACAACAGAAAAAAGGACTCAAATGGAGGTCTCCATCAAGGTTTTAGAGCAGAGGTCTCCAAAGTGGGGCGTGCACCCCGCTGCGGTAGCATGGAGGACCGTGTGGGGGGAGCACGGTAGGGCCTGGGCCATCCCCTACAGGGGCAGGGAGGGAGCGCCATCCAGCCCCTCGCCACCCCCAGCTCTGCTCCAAGTTCCAACCCCAGCCACATTCCTGGCTCCCAGGCCTGCGCGCTCCTGGCCCCAGCCTCGGCCACGGCTCTGTTCTAAGGCTGGGGGAAAGGCCAGGAGCGGAGCTGCTAAGGCTGCGGGAAAGGCCAGGAGCGGAGCTGCACCTGGCCGTGGGCCTGGCTGACAGCCCCCACCGCAGCCCAGCTGTGGCTCTGCTCCTGCCCTGACTGTGGCCTAGCTCCCAGCCCCAGACCCTACCCCAGCTGCAGCCCCCTTATCCCGGTCCACGTCTCCACGCCCCCCAGCCATGGCCCCGCTCCCAGGCCCAGCTCCAGAGAGGCCGGGGGGGGGAGAAGAGCGACAAGACCCTCAAAAGTTTGGGGACCGCTGTTTTAGAGGAATTCTGGGGGGTTAATAGAGGAGGGCAGGGAAGAGGACGTAACGAATTATCCAGATGCACAGATAACCATATTCAAAGATCAAGATAGCAAAAAGATCTGCAGGATCACTTATTGCACGTACCACAGGTAAACCATGACAATCCCATCCAAATCTTCTGTCAACATAAAAGCCACTCTGGTGAGCAAATCTGGTTACTACATCTTTAATGGTTCCTGCAAGAATGTGGCCATAGTGTGGAAGCCCAGTTGCAAATGGAGGGCCATCATAGAAAGTAAATCTGTGAAACAATAGGCAATATAAATTATTAGTTCAAAATCAGCCCTCACAAAACAGGAAGACCATTCCTCTGTGCTTGTGCTGCTCCTGCTTATATGGCTCCACAAGTTGTATAGTAGAACCTCATAGTTATGAGCACCTTAGGAATGGAGTTTGTTTACAACTCTGAAATGTTCGTAACTCTGAACAAAACATTATGGTTGTTCTTTCAAAAGTTTACAACTGAACATTGATTTAATACAGCTTTGAAACTTTACTATACAGATGAAAAATGCTGCTCTCTCTCTCAAATACAAACTACTAAAAAAGAATTAACAGTAATGTACTGTAATTTTTTTGTCTCTGCTGCTGCCTGATTGTGTACTTCTGGTTCCAAATGAGTATGTGGTTGACTGGTCAGTTCGTATCTGTGGTCTTTGTAACTCTGAGGGTTCTACAATACCAGCACCAGAGCTAAAACTGATGTGAACTCTGCCCGTGTTATTGTTGTTTTTTCTCCCTCTCCTCCTCTCTCCATTTTATATATATATATATATATATAAAAAAATATATATAACACACACACCTTCAGGAAGAAAAAAAAGAAAAGGTAATAACATGGAAAGTGGTGCTGGCTTAGATAGAGTTCTAAAAGAAGGCAGCAGCTGTAGTATGAGTGAACAAGCAGAAGGGAGAAGAGCTACAGGTAAATAAGCTCTTTATTTTCATGCATACTAGTTGTATCTTTTATGCCGCTTTTTACCTTGGTCTGTTTTTTGACTGTTTCAGGCATTCCTGAAAACAATCAAGCGTGTTCCAGAGATTCAGTATCTTCTCTTCCTCCTGAGGAAAATTTATGTTTTCTGCAACTTGCTGAACCATTCTTTCCCCTATAAGGATCAAACAATATCACGTAGAAATGAGTTTTGATTTTCAAGACAGAATAAGCAAGGATAAATAGCTTCTCAATACAGTACACTATGCCATTAGAAAAGAATCTCATAGTATATACGACCATATCACAGTATGATTCTTGATCACAGCTTAGGAGCTTGTTTCAAAATACAGGCGAGTCCCATCTTACGCTGGGGTTACGTTCCGCTGCCAGCGTGTAAAGCAAAAGTCGCGTATAGTCAAAATTCCATTGAGTGTAATGGCGGGCGGAATCGCCCGCCCTACAGTACAGGTATTAAAATTTTTTTTTTTCTTTTTTTTTTTTTTTTTTTGCCGACCGCGCAAAGCTGAATTCGCACGTTACATGTGCGTAAGATGAGACTTGCCTGTAGTCACTAAGGTAGCAGTCTGTTCTAAATACACTATGAAGTATTTTCATGTTTCATGGTGATACAATAGTATGAGGAAGTGGTCCGCCATTTACTCTCGGTTATGTTCATTGTTGGTTTGCCACTGGGTTTCCTTGGCTACTTAAAACTAAATGCCTTTTCAAATTTTCTTCCAGATTTGAAGGAACACTTCCATGCAAAACTTACAAAATTGTGCTTTCCCCCTTTAGTCAGGTTGTGATTCTCCCCAGCATCAAAAAGCAGATCAAATTCAACACTTTAAATTTAGAGATCTGAGCTGGCTCCCAAATCAGCTTTTAAACTAACATGGCAATGTAAAAGAGAGTACAATAGATGTGTGGTGAAAGATGAGGATGGAAGGGTCTGGACAAGGAGACAGGGAATTAGATCAGTGGTAAGAAAGAAAAGTGGAGAGCAACAATTTCTATCTGCCTTTGCAACCAGAACTGTTCAGTAACATCTTCCTGCCATTGTTCATTACTTTTCTCCTTTTGCTCCCCATTATTTGGAGGTAAGACCTCCACTATGCACCTTGGGAGTTGGTGAATGGCTCTGACAAATTCTAATCAACCTGTTCGCCTAATTTTCAGAGGCGGAGTTCTCTGCTCACAGAAAAATCAAGCCAAAGTTTTCAGCCAACAGCCCATTCTTGCTTATTCCTGGCAATTCCCTGAAGAACTAAAAAACACCCAAGTGTAAAAGTCAGAGCCCAAAGCTGTACTCTAATTCTGAGTCAATGACTCACTATAAGGACAATTATTTCTCACTCACAAACAAGATTTCTCCAGCATATGGAGATGCAATAGTGCTAGAATATTTGACCATTAGAAATACATGAGTATGTGACACAGACATTCAGGTCTGAACACAAAAGATTTCACAAAACATCTACATAAATTTGTAGTGAGTGCTGGGGTGGAACCCGTGCTTATGGAACATACTGGTACCAATGACACAGGGATATTCAGGAGAAATCCTGTCTGCTTAAGTGGCTGTGGAGATAGATGAAAGCTTCTTCCCTTCTTCACCTGTCTCTATTCTTTTAGTCCTCCCCCCCCTCACCCCCAAATAATTCCAATATCTGCTGCTACTGCTCTGGGTTTCCCAAACCACAGCAAAAATGAAACAGTCAGTATTTGTTTTCATTGTTGCCCCAGGTTTGTGAATCACAGAACTGAAAAGACAGAGCCTTGTTAATTGTATTTAGTCTTGTCAAGTACCAGCAATGAGAAACATGAGAAGCACTACTCAGGAAGACAGCATCAATTCATGATCAAAAGGGTTATTTTTACAGCTATAAAATCCAGAAGCTTCATTTTTTTAAAACATGAAAGTTTAAATGCTGCAGAAAATGACAGCTTAGCCTGTCCACCCATCATTCTCAAAACACATCCAAGAACCACTCACCTAAGTGAGGTGGAAGGTGAATTTTTCAATCCCTGATTTGAACTATATTCGTAACACTAAGGGTGGCTCATTTTCCTCTATAATAATCATATTTCCTCAGAAATACATGGCCCTTTTAGGAGGAGATATGCCACATATCTTTCACATGTTTGGGGCCAGACTGTGTCTGACCCCTGTGCAAATGTTGGAGGGAGGTAAAGCACCCAATGACACATAAAGGGAGTCCTTGTGCTCAGAGTGCAAAGATTCCACGGAGCTGGAGATGATGAAAGTGTTTTTCTGTGCAAAGGACATATGAAGGAGGCAGGTCCACGCCCCAACAAGGCCAGCCAGTAGAGCCAGTTGACAACTGACAAAGATCCACAGAACCTTGGTGTAGTAGCTATGCATTCCAGGAAGTACCTCCTTAGAGAAAAGCGTCTCTTGGGACAGCACGACTCTGCGCCATCTCCAGTACATGGCTTAATGCCACAATTTAACCCTGGTTATTGCTGTAGCACAAAGTCATCTTCTGGTACATAGCTCACCAGGGAAACCACTAGATGAAGATTATAAGGAGCCTTGAACAAGGCAATGTTTTTCTGTATTCTAACAAGGCTAGCAATAACCCTAGATCAGCATTTCTCAAATGCAGCAACCATGGCCGCATTCGGCCACCAGGGGCTTTTCTTGTGGCCACAGTATCTTGAGTGGTGATTTGGGGAAAAGGAGGAGCAAAGCAGCAGCCCCTCCTCTGGGGCTGCTAGGAGGGGTTGAGCCTTGCTCCCCTTTGGAGCCACAAACACCGGAGGAGCAGACAGCTGGTGTGAGTTGCCCACCTTCCCAGGGCGGTGGGGCTCAGGCGTCTGACTTCCGCCCTAGTGTGGCGGGCAGCAGGCTCCGGCTGCATGCGCCTGCCACGGGCTATGACCGCGGGGCTTTGGCTACTCAGCGCTAGGCTCCATCCCTCGGCCACAGGACTCAATCCCTGGGCTCACCAGCCCTCTCATTGCCACTGCTGCCTCCCTACCTAGCTCCCCATCCAAGTCTTAATTTGTTCCCCAGCTTGCCAGGGCTAAGTAAGTCTACTGCAAAAAGTCATATTTGTATATTTGTTAATATCACTTTTTACTGCTTCCCAGCTAGCTAACAAGTCTGCTGCTCTGAAAAATGATATTAACAAACATATAAATATCACTTTTCACAGAAGCAGACTTACTAGCTAGCAAGCCTAAAAAATGCAGCCAAAAAAAGCAAGAGAAACAATAATAAAAAAATACAAGAACATGCAGAGCACCTTATTTGTGTTTCTATTCTGTTTAGGTCCACTAAAGAATAGAGACAACTGTACGTTATTTTTATTACTGAGTCTGCAAAAAAAAAAAAAAAAAAAAAACACCACATAAATAAATTACCATGATGTGAACATATACATGTGCATATTTATTTGTTCTTTTCTAAAGTAAATTAAGTATTTTATGAAAAATTGTCTGAGCAGTTACCAGCAAGAGTTCGTGGCCACACTTTGAGGCCACCAAAAAAATTGTTGTGAGAACCCCTGGCCTAGACGTTAAGACTTAATTAATATAAATAACAATACTTCACACTTCTGCAGCAGTTTCCACCCTAGGATGTTGGAGTGCTTTACAAACATTAATTAGCTCCATGTCACTATTGGAGGAAGGGATCATCTATGTTTTCCTCACAGCCCCAAGGTCACACAGCCATTTAGTGGCTGAAGTGAAAATAAAACCAATATTTCCCAAATGCAAAGCCTTCTGCTTTAATCGCTACACACGCTCTCTCAAACACAATGGTTCCTCTCATTGGCAGCAAATACAAACACACTAGGCATCTGCACTCATTGCTAACACCAGGAAACCCAGTCTTTCAAAACTATAAGTTTACTCAGTATCTGCCATGGTGATCTTCTCTGAATGAAGTCATCAATTCCTCATGACTCACTATAGTACATATTTTAAACGTTTTTTGTTCACAAGATACTAATAAAATGTAACTGTAATCGGGCTATGGAGGCTGCTAAGATATCACAGACTCCATGCATAAACCACAGTATTACTTTTGGCCCATTTTTACTAACTGGAGCACTGTACCAACACAACAGTTTCCAGTAACCACAGGGCACACATTCACCTGCATAGCAGAGACTTTCTATTTTTAACAGCACAAAGATATTTTACCTGAATTGATGGAAGTCTAATGTTTCAGAGCTGTGTAGAAAAACCATTTAATGGGCAAGATCAGTGATATAGTAACTCCTCATTACAGGTCAGTTTTCTCAATTTGCAGGACAAAAAATTAATTGCGATTAATCGCACTGTTAAACAATAGAATACCAATTGAAATGTACTAAATATTTTTGGATGTTTTTCTACATGTTCAAAAATATTGATTTCTATTACAACACAGAATACAAAGTGTACAGTGCTCACTTTATATTATTTTTTATTACAAATATTTGCACTGTAAAAACAACAAAATAAATAGTATTTTTCAATTCACCTCATACAAGTACTGTAGTGCAATCTCTATCATGAAAGTGTAACTTACAAATTAGATATTTTTTGTTACGTAACTGCACTCAAAAACAACAATGTAAACTTTAGCACCTACAAGTCCATTCAGTCCTACTTCTTGTTCAGCCAATCGCTAAGACAAATAAGTTTGTTTACATTTACAGGAGATACTGCTGACTGCTTCTTATTTACAATGTCACCTGAAAGTGAGAACAGGCGTTCGCATGGCACTTTTGTAGCCGGCGTTGCAAGGTATTTACATGACAGATATGCTAAACATTCATATGTCCCTTCATGCTTCGGCCAGCATTCCAGATGACATGCTTCCATGCTGATGATGCTTGTTAAAAAAAATATGCGTTAATTAATTAATTAAATTTGTGACTGAACTCCTTGGGGGAGAATTGTATGTCTCCTGTTCTGTTTTACCTGCATTCTGCCATATATTTCATATTATAGCAGTCTCGGATGATGACCCAGCACATGTTCGTTTTAAGAACACTTTCACAGCAGATTTGACAAAACGCAAAGACGGTACCAATGTGAGATTTCTAAGGATAGATACAGCACTCGACCCAAGGTTTAAGAATCTGAAGTGCCTTCCAAAATCTGAGAGGGACGAGGTGAGGAGCATGCTTTCAAAAGTCTTAAAAGAGCAACACTCTGATGTGGAAACTACAGAACCCAAACCACCAAAAAAGAAAATCAACCTTCTGCTGGTGGCAGCCGACTCAGATGATGAAAACGAACATGCGTCGGTCCTCTCTGCTTTGGATCGTTATCAAGCAGAATCCGTCATCAGCATGGACGCCTGTCTTCTGGAATGGTGGTTGAAGCATGAAGGGACATATGAACCTTTAGCGCATCTGGCACATAAATATCTTGCGATGCTGGCTACAACAGTGCCATGCAAACGCCCGTTCTCACTTTCAGGTGATATTGTAAACAAGACGTGGGCAGTATTATCTCCTGCAAACTGTCACCAAACTTGTTTGTCTGAGCAATTGGCTGAAGTAGGACCAAGTGGACATGTAGGTTCTAAAGTTTTACATAGTTTTATTTTTGAATGCAGTTATTTTTTGTACATACTTCTACATTTGTAAGTTCAACTTTCATTATAAAGAGATTGCACTACAGTACTTGTATTAGGTGAATTGAAATATACTATTTCTTTTGGTTTTTACAGTGCAAATATTAGTAATCAAAAATAAGTATAAAGTGAGCACTGTACACTTGGTATTCTGTGTTGTAATAGAAATCAATATTTTTGAAAAATGTAGAAAAACATCCAAAAATATTTAAATATATGGTATTCTATTATTGTTAACAGTGTGATTATTGCAATTAATTTGTTTAATCGTGCGATTAATCATGATTAATTTTAATTGCTTCACAGCCCTAATTATGATATGTTTTGTGTAAAGTATGCCTTGTGAGGTATTATTCGAGAAGTCATGATCTGTTTAACATTACTATCCTCTGAAGTTATGAAGTTTTGCTACATGCTTGTTACTGAAATATGTTGAAAGTCCAGGAGATGCCCACAGCTAGACTTTTAGTGGCAACAAAGGAGCAACTAACAACCCCAACACAGATTTACATAAGGACTACCCTACTATGTGTTGATGGCCCACTAAGGACAATCTACTCTCCCAGTGGGCCCCTCCCAAAGACCCCTGAGAGAACACAATGGGGGCTGTCTAGCCCCCGTGACCAGCAATGATCTTTCCAGCACCTGGAAGAGAGTTTAAAATGAAGGGGCAATGCCATCACCACTTGACCGCTCTCCTCTCCCACCTAGTCTGAAGGCAACAAGAACTTTGGGAAGAAAAAGACTTTGAACTGGGGAGATTGGTCCCAGGCTGAAAAGGGAATTCAGCCTGTGTACTAAGAACTGTAAGCAGCCTGCAACATCCAGGAGGATGAGAAAAACTGCTTGATTCAAGTCTTGCTTAGTCTGATAAAGTTTAGGACTTAGACAAATTTTATCTTGTATTTCTTATATAACCAACCGCGACCTCTCTGTCTACCACTTATAATCTAACTTTCTGTAGTTAATAAACTTATTGTGATGTTTAACCATAAACAGTGAGTTTGTCCTAAGTGCTTGGGGTATCTGCTCAGATTACAAAGGCTGGTGCATGTCCACTATCTTTTGATGAAGTGGCGAACTAATTAATGAGTCTGCATTGTTCAAGAGAAGGTCTTGAGCAGTGTGATATGGTACATTTCTGAGGTGCGAGGCTGGGTCAGGGAGCGAGATGGGGGGAGTTTGCTGGTCTCTCCCTGTGTGCAGTTCATGAGTTGCTTAGAGAACATTCATGCAATTTGGCTGGGTGTGTCTCCGCATGTTGCTGGCTGAGTGATCACAAAACCTGGAGGAGTTTGCTGCTTGTCACTAACATAGCATTTTAAGGGACAGCCCAGCCCAGACTGGAGAGTTAAGGGGGAACAGTGGTCCCACAGGTCAAGGTTGTACCCCAGGGATCTGTAACAAGGGTCTTAACCAGAATGATGATAAAAGCTGTATGGATTTTGGCTCTACATTTACTGGTCAAAACAGTTTTTGTTTTTAATATCTATCATTCTGCTGGCATGAAAGCATGAAACCAAGCAAGCTGAATTTTTCAGAGTTTAACTGACTTCCTAAACGAGAAGTTCTTTTCAAAAGGTTACTTCTGTCTCCAAAAATGTTTTAAAAGCAGTGTACACTGGATCTTTCAGAATTGATACCAAGAGGAAACCTTGCACCGTAAGTGAAGAACTTAACCTGCCACCCACTACTGATGCTGCTAAAATCATATAAGTAAAAAGAGATATAGTTAAAATGCCATCAAATCTCCCATACAAGTCAGGCATCAATTTCGATAAAATAGCTCAGGACAGAAAACCCCAAGCAACCAAAAAGATATACACAAAGCAACAAAAACGACATGATTACTTTCTGAGTCTACAGATGTAACTTTGCAGGCAGAAATTATTGTTTTTTGCTAGTGATGAGAGAGTATTTTATCTCTCTATACCTACTTTTGGTGAGACAACATTTCCACACAGAATGAAACACTAAACTATGCGTTAATTATTTAAGAAAGAAATACGATTTTGCCATATTTTTTTTTATATATATATAAAAATATATGCATGCATACATTTGTACGAGTACTATGATTTGGCTGTCTCTCTTATGTCTTCTTTACTTCACTATTTAGTGCTATTACTGAATAGTAACAAATTAAATGTAAACAACATACTACTAGGAAATAAATTTTTAACATACTTTTTAAAAAGGAGACAACATTCAGTGGGAATGGCGTTCTTCAATCTGTACTGATGGTGCTACAGCTAACATAGACAAATAGCAGCCTTCGTACCTAGAACAGGGAAACACAATTACATAGAATCATAGAATATCAGGGTTGGAAGGGACCTCAGGAGGTCATCTAGTCCAACCCCCTGCTCAAAGCAGGACCAATTCCCATAAGCATTAAAATCAGGAGCCTACTAAAATTCTATTTAAAATAAATCAATAATTTAATTATACCATAAATTAATACAATTCAAATAATTTAGCATGGTGGATTTAACATATTTCAGTCACTGTGTGGGTTGTGAACTAAAAAAAGATTACAGATCACTTTTTGCCATAGCTGCAATGCAAAGAATTTAAAATGAGGAAAAAGTAAAATATTGCAATCAGAATACTTTATGTACATTTTTATCACTATCAGTTAGTTTCTAAAGTCCTATAGAACCCTAACTATAGCTCTGATCCAAAGATTCCCACTGACTTCAGCTATCTTGGAGTCAAGTTCCACATCACCTTCCTATGTCATGATGTGATCATTCATGCTCTATTCATCTTCTCCCACTCTCTAGTCCATGCCTGATTCCGCATGTATGAAATTCCCTCCCCAGGCTAGTTCAAATCTCCACCTTCCTCTTATACAAACACCTCCTGAAGATTGACATATGAGTAAATTACTTAAAAAAAAAAAAAAATACAAGTCTCTTTTAGGCTGAAAACTCTTTGAATCACAGTGCTGAGCACATTCTCTGAGTTAAGCAAATGAAATACTACCACATCTCAACACTGAAAATCCACCACTGCTAGAACTGAGAGTAAGAGCCAGGTGGACAACCTGTGAACAGCACAGTTTAACATGTGCATGTGGAGAGGGAATTGTCCAACAGCAAAGGATATCATAGGATCTTTGATTGCCACACAGCCAACTTGCTTTTAAATGTCTTACACTAAAGAGTCACGTGGAGAATAAAACAATAACACAATGTATCTGTTTCATCAAGAAGAAGGACTCAGCCAGCCATACCAGGCTCTCAACATGCAGTTCCAGCATGTATTTAAAATCTTATGCTTAGACCATAAAACCCATCTCTTCTGGCTGAGTTATTCTGTTCCATTCTAAGTAGCATTGTACACAACTCATCACATAGCTGCTAATTCAAGGTTAACCTTGTAGAAAGTTTTCCATAAATGATTTTTCTTCCCGCACTAGAACTTTCCAGATAGCCACCCAGAAACTTTGTGCGATACTCCAACATATTTAGGTTGCACCTACACTAGGAAAAATTGGAAAACAATCCTTCCTCAAAACAGCTTGGCTAGTGGTAGCAACGGTGGAGACTGTAGTATAGGATGTGGACCTTTTCACCCTACTTAGAGCAGAGGTAGATCATGTGGTGGTAGATATGCCTAAACCTTGTCTAAAGCTTATAACAAAGCAACTCCTGGTAAAACTGCAGGAGTGATAAATTAGGGATCCCAATTTTCCTACAGCAAGCTATACCTAAAATAGCACTCTCTGTGTTTTATCTCTACCAATTAGAGATTTAAACTTATTATGATTAAAGTGAGTTTTTGAATCCCAATCTGGGAAAATGACTGAAATGCAAGCAGAGATTTATGGCAGAACCCAGAAAGGGAAGAACAAAAAGGACTTGATTTCATCCCAGTAAGACATCACACAAGATGCAACTTGTCTAAAATAACTATAGCCACATTCCTTCCAGAAATAATGTTGAAATGCCTCAGAACACATAGTATTTCTTTAATTGGTCCTATGATAAAGGCCAAACTGTTAAAGAAATGTATAAAGTTTACACCTACCTACCTAAAAATCCCTGCATAGAGTTACTTCAATTTATCTCTTCATCCTACAACTACCGTTGCAAATTTTTCATTCTTTATATTAGCTTGATCAAACAAACAAAACCAAGAGAGATCCTTCATTGAAGGGACTGACAGCTCTGCAGTGACTGCAAGTCACTCCATCTAACAGATAAAAAACAATGGCCAAGATTTGGTTAATGCTATAGTTCTTATGATATTGCTATTCCTGATACATGGTAAAAGAGCCTCCATCACCTGACAATAGCCTCATGTCATCTCACCAACAAAAAAAAAGTATTAAAAATCCCAACTATACGTATAAAATGATAGGGTCTAAATTATCTGTTACCACTCAAGAAAGATCTTGGAGTCAGTGTGGATAGTTCTCTGAAAACATCTACTCAATGTACAGCAGCAGTCAAAAAAGCAAACAGAATGTTGGGAATCATTAAGAAAGGGATAGATAATAAGACAGAAAATATCATATTGCCTCTACTTAAATACTTGGTATGCCCACATCTTGAATACTGCACGCAGATGTGGTCGCCCCATCTCAAAAAAGATATATTGGAATTGGAAAAGGTTCTGAAAAGGGCCAAACAAAAATGCTTAGGGTATGGAGCATTTGCCGTATGAGGAGAAATTAATAAGACTGGGACTTTTTAAGCTTGGAAAAGAGATGACCAAGGGGGGCATATATTGAGGTAAATCTATAAAATCGTGATTGGTGTGGAGAAGTGTTATTTACTCCTTCTCATAACACAAGAACTAGGGGTCACCAAATGAAATTAATAGGCAGCAGGTTTAAAACAAACAAAAAGAAGTATTTCTTCACACAACACACAATCAACCTGTGGAACTCTTTGTCAGAGGATCTTGTGAAGGCCAAGACTATAACAGGGCTAAAAAAAGAACTAGATAAATTCATGGAGGATGGGTCCATCAATGGCTATTAGCCAGGATGGGCAGAAATGGTACTCCTAACCTCTCTTTGCCAGAAGCTGGGAATGGGAAAGAGAGATGGATCACTTGATGATTACCTGTTCTGTTCATTCCCTCTGGGGCACCTGGCATTGTCCACTGTCGGAAGACAGGATACTGGGCTAGATGGACCTTTGGTCTGACCCAGTATGGCCATTCTTAAAGATGCTTATTCCAGATCAAAGGAAACAAGTAACTACATTCTACAGATCTTTAAAAATACCAGTGAGTAAAGAATCAATATCAAATCCATGGAAGGTTAGTAAAAAATGAGGCATATTAAGATCTCATATTTCTAAAATTAAAGGCATTGACAATTTAAAATTCCCATATATTAAACAGATATCTTTACCATCCGTGCATTGTTTGCCACTTGAACATTGCAGTTTTGGGAACCTCAAAAAGAAACTGATCATAAAAGCCATGAAACTGGCTTCATTGATTTTCACTTTCCAAGCTGAGAGAAACATATAAAGCAAGTAGCAATTATAAGGACAAAATTGGACTTTCTAAAACATTAGTTTTAATAACTTAAAAGTTATTACCAATGCATGTTTCCTTATAATGCAATATTTGGACTACTGTATTCATTATTAGCAGTTTCCCTTTACTCTCGGGGATAAAGGTTAAGAACATAAGAACGGTCATACTGGGTCAGACCAGTGGTCCATCTAGCCCCATATCCTGTCTTCTGACAGTAGCTAATGCCAGCTGCTTCAAAGGAGAACAAACAGAAGAGGGCAATCAAGTGAGCCATCCCCTGTCGTCCAGTCCTAGCACCTGTCAGTAAGAGGCTTAGGAACAACCAGAGCATGGACTTGTATCCTGGACATCTTGGCTAATAGCCATTAATGGACCTATCCTGCATGAAGGTCTGTAATTCTTTTTTGAATCCAGTTACAGTTCTGGCCTTCACCTCATCCCCTGGCAACAAGTTCCACAAGTTGACTGTGTGCAATACTTCCCCTTGTTTGTTTTAAACCCACTGCCTATTAATTTTATTGGATGACCCCAGGTTCTTGGGTTATGTGAAGAAGTAAATAACATTTCCTTATTCACTTTCTCCACACCATTCACGATTTTATAGACCTCTATCATATCCCTCCTTAGTCATCTCTTTTCCAAGCTGAATAGTTCCAGTCTTTTTGGTCTCTTCTCATACAGAAGCTGTTCTATACCCTTAATCATTTTTGTTGCCTTTTTTGTATCTTTTCCATTTCTAATATACTTTTTTGAGATGGGGGTGACGAGAAATGCGTGCAGTATTCAAGGTGATGGATGGGTGTACCATAGATTTATATAGTAGCATTATGATATTTTCTGTCTTATCTAGCCTTTTCCTAATGGCTCCTAAGATTTTGTTAGCTTTTTTTTTTTTTTTGTTTGTTGCAGCACATTGAGCAGATTTTTTTAGAAAACTATCCAGGATAACTCCATGATTTCTCTGTTGAGTGGTAACAGAGAATTTAAACCCCATCATTTAACATATATACTTGGAATTATGTTTTCCGATGTGCATTACTTTGCATTTATCAACATTGAATTTCAGCTGCCATTTTGTTGCCCTGTCACCCAGGTTTGTGAGAGCCCTCTGTAACTCTTCACAGTCTGCTTTGGACTTAACCATCTACCCCCTCAAAAACTGGGCACAGACACACCCCTGCCTAATCTTCCTTCCGTTACTACCACAAACCAAGAACCCCTTAAGAGGCAGGCACTCACAGCCTCCCCTACAGGGTCCTGCGTGAGGCCCAGGCAACCCGTTAACTCCTCAAGGGCTAGCACGTCCCCTCCCACACGCACACCCCTCCCTCCAGTCACTGCTAAGGCCCAGCGCTCTCCTCACCTCCCAGACACAACCTCCCTCCTGCTCAGTCCCCACCCCAACAGCCTGTACCACTGGGGGGGGGGGGTCACTGCACCAAATCCCTGCGAGTGAATGGGCAGCTGAGCCCCCCTGCACAGCGCAGCTCCACCCCACCTCCGGGTATCTCGCCCAGCTCCCTGCACTCACCAGTCACCTCGCCCTCCACTACCCCGGCAACCGGCCGGCTAGAAATGATGCAACAAAAAGAAAGCATGACAGGAAGCAAAGGGACACGCCTGCCTGCTGTAGCCAACCACCGCGCTCCATACACAGGCCGCAACAAGGCAGCCTCTGATTGGCCAAGCGGATCTCTTGGTAACTGTAAATCATGGGGGATGTGAAGACTGAAGAGATAGGGCGAGGAAAAGGAAGGAGTGCAGAAGTGACGTAAGTGGCCTTGGAACCACGCCTGGGTTTTGTAGGGGCGTTTCCTGGGAGGCCCCACGCGTGACAGAAGGAAATAGGCTGGTGCTCGGTGCTGCACCCGAGTCGTGTTGACAGCCCCAGCTCTGACACACCGCGCGTGGGTTCGGCGCAGCAGCGCTGAGCTTGAGCATTTGCACGCTGGGTTCTCTGCATCTGCAAACCGCGCGCTCCGCAGCTTCAGACACGGATTCCATTTTAAAGGACAGGTCTAATTCAGCAGAGGGCTCTGCTCTGCACGGGGGACAGGCCCCCCGCACATGTACAGTGTGTACCCGCAAAAGCTAGGCTGGCATAAGAGGCACCCGAGGTATACGATATAGTGTCAATTAATTTATTTCCATCCTTCTCTGCTTCCCTTCTTCCCTCCGCCCCCTCTCCAATCTATCTGGGTTGTTTTGCTCGTTGCTGTACTTTTCATCCGAATTTGGCTCTCTCCATCCTGGTTGTTTGTTTTGTTTTTTTAATGACTCCTACACGTACACTGAATTGGCCTGCCAAGAGCACAAGGAGTGAGTGCAAGAACCAGTTTCTTAGACAGGCTTGCTATTTAGCAAATGGTTATATAAGCCACAGAGATACAGAATACAATAATACAAGCCTTATTTGGAAAACTGGATGTTGAGTCTCTGAATGCCGATTTAGAGTGGAAGTTTCCCTAGCTTCCCTGCCTGCATGCAAATCACTTGTGACTTTGGGGATTTCTTAAGATTGCCTACAAGAGTGCCTCTTAATTTTATTTTTTCTCAGTATTGATAGGTGAATGGAGATCAGCACTCCTCAAAGCCACCAAATAATTGGCAAATGGGTGAAGCATGAACAGTTTTTTCAATGGTGAGTTGTGATGAAATAGTCCTAGGAATGAAAGTGTATTGGTTGGTGAGATATCCTTACTGTATGGTGTGTTATTAGAATTGCCTGTTTGATTGAATTGATCTAACTTAATAGGGGTCCATGGGAGGAACAAATAGGAAAGCAACACAACAGATCTAAGTGAGGACTTACCAGCACTCACTAGAAAGATAATGTGGCAAGCTGTTAGTTTCAAGGATCCTGTCACTGACAAATTGCAAAAGCTAGGACCTGGAGATCAAAGGAACAGTTAAAAAGCAAAAAGAATGAGGAGTACTTGTGACACCTTAGAGACTAACACATTTATTTAAGCATAAGCTTTCGTGGGCTAAAAACCACTTCATCAGACATGCATCTGATGAAGTGGTTTTTAGCCTACGAAAGCTTATGCTCAAATAAATGTTAGTCTCTAAGGTGCCACAAGTACTCCTCGTTCTTTTTGCTGATACAGACTAACACAGCTACCACTCTGAAACCAGATAAAAAGCAGTTCTCTGGGGAGCTAGGGGGTCGCTTGTCAGAAGCTATCTAGGGAGACAAGCTGATATAGAGAGACTAAAGGTAGTCAGTCTCTCTAAAGAAGTTGGGCCTTCCTAGTTCCAGGGAATATTAAGCCTTAGGGAAAAGTAGATATGACTATAGTCTGTTATTATTTTTAAAATGTTTTCTCAGAAATGCTTTGTTCTAAAAAAATTAATATTGCTTTAAAGAGGCTGTCTGGTCACTGTATATACCTCTGTCATTGCTCTTGAAAGTAACAAACCTACATGGTCTTTGCCAAATGATGTCTGCTGAAGTAATCAGTTTGTACTAGGGAACTTCAACCCACGCTGCCCACTCTGACAGTGGGAAAGTCATGCAATTCCACCCAAGATAGAAGTGACAGCCTGAGGCCTGAGAAGTTATGCTCAGATAGACCAGGAGGGGTCAGAGATGTAGTTAAGCTACTACAGGAGTAGGCAATCTATGGCATGCGTGCCAAAGGCGGCATGTGAGCTGTTTTTCAGTGGCACTCACACTGCCCGGGTCCTGGCCACCGGTCCAATTAAATTAAATTAAATTAAAATTAAATTAATTTAATTTTAAATGAAGCTTCTTAAACATTTTTAAAACCTTATTTACTTTACATACAACAATAGTTTAGTTATATATTATAGACTTATAGAAAGAGACCTTCTAAAAAATGTTAAAATGTATTAATAGCACATGAAACCTTAAATCAGAGTGAATAAATGAAGACTCGGCACACCACTTCTGAAAGGCTGCCGATCCCTGAGCTAGTAACTGTGAGGCAAGCACATTGCAATTGTTAGAATTTGTAAAGAAGAAGAACCAAGTAATGTAAGGGTAAAAGTGTTTAATATGGCCTCTTGGTGATTTTTGTTGTTAAGATCCACAATCTTGTCCTTACAGCTCACAGCAAAGCAATACAGACACTAACATTTGAAATACTACATTGGATTTCATTAGCTTTATAATATTGATGATGCTAATTATTAAAATGTTTCCTGTAGTAAATTGCTGCTAGCTACCTGTGCAATTAGTTCTGTGCTGTATTGGGATTACTTCTGCATTGTTCATTGTTGGTGTCAATGACTATGTAAGAAATTACTGCTCCACTATATATAATAAATAGGGCCCTACCAAATTCACAGTCCATTTTGGTCAATTTCACGGGCATAGGGTTTTAAAAATCATAAATGTCATGATTTCAGCTATTTAAATCTGAAATTTCATGGTGCTGTAATTGTAGGGGTCCTGACCCAAAAAGGAGTTGGGGGGGTCACATGGTTACTATAGAGGGGGTTGTGGTACTGCTACCCTTACGTCTGCAATGCTGCTGGCGGCAGTGCAACCACAGCAACCCTTCTTCTCCACTATTCCTGGCCATCCTTCCAAGTCCATGCCATCTTACATTACCTATCACAGCCCTATATTCCATCTCTTTGTGGGCTGCTCCTTCTTGGCCTGGTGGTCTCTCTACCAGTTCCCTAGCCCACTTCTCCCAGGTTGCATCCACTCTACCCTTTCCTCCCTCAGCTCTGTTCCTGACAATCTACCCTGCCAAATCCACTTGACCTGTCCCTTAGTTTCAGCTGACTATGTTATAGTTATAGTGACTATGATTCAGCTACTTCCAGCTCCCTTCCGGGTTACCACTAACTTCTCTCTCGCTGTATTACAGTTCCCACTCCTACCTCAGGCTCCATCTATCTAACTAGAGTTTTTGGTTTTTAATACTGTTGAGAATTGTAATTTCTCTATCTAAATATTCACCACTCCTCTCCACCCACCAAAGAATGTTATAATATTGGCATCATCCACTGATTGTGAAGTATGTGAAAATGTTGCACTAAAGAGAAAAAAAAAAAAGCGGAAAGTGCTCTTTATTTACACATTTAATACCTATACAACAGAAACATATACTCAAAACTCATTTGCAGCAGAGCACATTGCTAATGTTTTAAAAACCACTAGGAAGCACTATATCTCCACAATGATGAGGGAATGACTACATAATGCTTTGTAAGGCTGTTAATGATTGTGCATACCTATGTGCACTTAAATGTGAAATCAAGCTGTTTTCAACTATCACCAACATGTTTACATTCTCTTTTTCACTTTTGTTCCCTAGATTTGAGACTAGGAATAGGAAGTTTTGATCAATGGCCCTTTCTCTCTGAAATTTGTTTTTGCTATTTATCTAACAAAGCCTGAGTTGTTCGACCTTCAGGGCCTGGTGCAAAGCCCATCAGTTCAGGCAAGTTTTTGCCTGAGGCAGTGATGGTGGGTTTCTTCTGCCTTGAATTTGAAATCTGAGGTCAAATCTATTTTATCTATTATATTTTACATTTGTCAACCAACTAATAAGAAGGACAGTTTGGAGGAATGCATGAGTACATGATTGAGTTATAGACTTTTTAGTTATTCTCACCCTCAAACTGAATTGTTTGGCCTCAGGAAAGCACTTTCTCTGTGCATCAGCTTCCTTATCTGAGGAAAATTAGAGTAATATACACTTACAATACTTATACTTGTTAAAATAACTAGTTAGCTAACATCTGTGCAATGCTTTAAAGCAGAGGTGGACAAACTACGGCCCACGGGCCACATCCGGCCCGCGGAACTGTCCTGTCCAGCCCTTGAGCTCCTGGCCAGGGAGGCTCACCCCCGGCCCCATCCCGCTTGCTCCCTCCCCTGCAGCCACGCCACCACACGGGCGGCACTCTGGGCGGCAGAGCAGCGTGCTCCTGCAGAGCAGAGCGGCAGTGTGTCTAGCTCCGGCTGGGCGACGCGGCTGCCAGACATGCTGCTCTGAGCGGCATGGTAAGGGGGCTGGGGCTGGGAGGTTGGATAAGAGGTGGAGGGTCCCGGGGGGGAGTCAGGGGGCAGAGAGCAGGGGGCAGTTGGATGGGGCGGAGGTTTGGGGGGGCAGTCAGGGGATGGGGAACAGGGGGGTTGCATAAGTGTGGGGTCCTGGGGGGCCTGTCAGAGGGTGGGGGTGTGGATAGGGGTCGGGGCAGTCAGGGAACTGGGAGCAGGGGGGCTGGATAGGGGGTGGGATCCCGGGGGGCGGTTGGGGCGGGGGGTCCTGGGAGGGGGCGGTTAGGGGACAAGGAGCGGGGGGGTTGGATGGGTCGGAAGTTCTGAGGGGGGCAGTCAGGAGGCGGGAAGTGGGAGGGGGCAGATAGGGGGTAGGGACCAGGCTGTTTGGGGAGGCACAGCCTTCCCTACCTGGCCCTCCATACAGTTTTGCAACCCCAATGTGGCCCTCGGGCCAAAAAGTTACCCACCCCGGCTTTAAAGAGATTGGGCAAAATCATTCTTCCTTTGCTCATTCAAATAGACTCCTTGACTTTAGTGGGACTATTCACTTAGGAAAGGTAATCTGGATTTAGTCCCTCCTCAAATGCTATCCATGGACTAATTTTATTTTTTAAAACACATATATGTGACCAGACACACATGTAATAAGTGAACTTTTAGAAATCAATCAATAAAGCCTAAATGTTCCCATAACATTCTTCTCTGTCTTAAGTGTGTAATTACAGAAGTTGCATTTTTAGATAAATATGACCAAATATGACTTTTACTTACATTAGTTTTCTCTTCTAAATGGTGTATGCCTTTAGAAATGGGTTTCTTTTAGGACTGTCAAGTGATTAAAAAAATTAATTGTGCAGTTAAACAATAATAGAATACAATTTAAATATTTTTGGATGTTTTTCTACATTTTCAAAAGTAGTGATTTCTATTACAATACAGAATGTACAGTGCTCACATTTTTTATTATTCTGTGTTGTAATAGAAATCACTACTTTTGAAAATGTAGAAAAACATCCAAAAATATTTAATACATTTCAGTTGGTGTTCTATTGTTTAACAGTGTGATTAATGACTATTAATTTTTTAATTATGATTTATTTGAGTTAATTGTGTGAGTTAACTGATTAATCGACAGTCCTAGTTTCTTTAACTCACAGTTGACAAACATAACTTAAGCAGTTATGTTAAAGTAAACTCTTTATTAGCTCCTGTTCTAAAAGAATTTTAAAACAAATTACTAGTTAAAATAATATGTATTCAAGCAATATTAATAAATTATATTTGTCATCTTTGATAGAACATAGCATGTGTCTGGTCAATTCTGCCCTCACCTTCTACTCCTGTTGCTCAACTCCATTTCTTCTCCCACAAGTACCTTTGGCTTGCCCTTGTTCATTCTCTCTCTGTTTATCTTTCTCCCCCTCCTCTTTTAGTCTTGTATAGTTTATACTCCTCTTTCCCCTTACCACAGCTACAGTCAACATATATAAGCACCCCAATCTTGCTGTCCTTATTCATGCCAATGAAAATTATTTTGACTGCTGGACTGAGTACATGGTAGTTATTTTTGTGGTAAGTAATGTGTCTTCAAGACTGGGGAGAGTAGAAAAGTCACTGTCATGTGTAAGAAGACAAAGTTAAATGCTAACTGTTTAAACAGCCCTTACGCCACACTCTGGTACTAAAGTTCAAAATACTCCAACAATCACATGGCTGTTTGAAGTTGTCTAAATAAAGGCAAAAATCTACTCATAAATACAAAGCCAGAGGCTTGCAAATTTATGTGCCTAAAATTAAGCATCTAAATGCATATTTAAGATCCTAAATTAAGTGACCTGATTTTCAAATGTTAAACACCCACTACTCCTGAAGTAAATAGATGCTCAGCACTCCCTAAAAATCAGGCCAGTAATATCTACGCGAAAAACTAATTAAAAATGTGGCCAAAAGGTGCAAACAAGGCTAATGGGAACATTTTGCTCACTCTAGCTAGTGGCAGATCCATCTGGCATAATCTATAAGTATTTTAATTAATACACTAGGTTACTAAACTGCATTAAGGAACAACATACAAATAGTTAACTATTTGAACACTCCAGCAGAGTTCTTGAGATGACAGTTTGTTTACACAGCCCTTAAATCCTCCTCCTCCCCAAAAGCCGATGAGAAGAGGGGAGGGTGTCTGTATGTGTCTGCCTAGAGGCCGAGGGGGAGCGCAGGGGGGTGGCTAAACCTGATGGCTGTAAACAAGGCTGTAGAACAAGTCCAGCATGTCCCTTGCGAACGGATCCTCCCCAGTCCTCCACTCCGCCCCCTTGTAGTCAAATAGAAATTGAATGTGTATGGACAGTGCTGCACCAGGCCCCTGCAACTCCTCCCTTCACTCCCACCATACTCCCCTTGCTACTGCCGTTTCGTGAACGAGATCAATCTTGTGTTCGTGTTCTTTGTTTAAACGCGAATATGCAAACAATTTTATCCTGGACCTTTCGAAATGAGGAAGGGTCTTCCTGATCATTTCTCTACAGCTATTAAGCCAAACTCCGAGCCGTGCCCGCTAAAGGGTGTTAGACAGACTTGCCCTCGGGATATTTTTAAAAACCATTTGCCTTTTTTTGAGATGTAAAACGCACAGGATTTGTTAGAATGGTTCTGGGAGAAAGAGAACGAATAGCTTCAGTGAGCAATATGTAGGGATTTGCCAGAGTCCAAACAGCTGATGTTGGGGGAAGGGGGACGTCTTGGACGCCCACCAATAAAAACAAACCAGAACCCACACCTAAAATGCCCCGATCAATCACCCACCCCACCCCTATTTTCTCAGCTTTCAGTGGCAGGATGGCCGCTTCCCCTATCTCCAATTATTGCTGGTGTGCCACCCAGACCGGACATGCAAGGAGTTACAAGAGGTGGGGAAGGCTGAAAAGAGTTCACACACACTGCACCTCCAGCATATCAATCATTTGCAAACACAGCTGCAGTGTGCAGCTAGACCCAGGGATCCCCTGCTAGCTGTCTCTCCTGCCAGTTCGTAGGCATTCACTTGCCCAGGCACCACCCCTGTTTTCCTCTTAGCAACACGCCACTCACACGCTTGTTTGTGCTTCCACCGGCCGTTAAGCACTTTACGTACACGCTGCAACCTAGGCAAGCTCGGGGTGGAGCTGCGCAAAAAAATCCGAGTGTAGGCGAGCGTTGTGCATGGAAGTCACACAGAATAACTCGCCTGGAGTTGGGCCAAACCAATATTGTGTAAATGCAAAAAATGTAGGGGGAGAAGCAAAAAACAGCACTGACACCCCATGCCGATGCGTTCCTCCTTGCCTGGCATGCAGCATGTTGGTTTTGCATGTCGAATCAAGGGTTTGGAAAGAAAAAATATTCGTTGATGCACACACCCCCTCCACAGTGGCTGCTTTTGGACTGCTCCATGTCCTGTACATAAGGGGGTGTGGACTGGAGAAGTACTAAAAAGAGTCAGCAAGCAAAATCCGGAGGGTGGTGTGTTTGTTTTCTCGGGGCTGTGCAACTAGACAGTCTCAGCGGCAAAGAGCGTCCGACGCGACCTCCCTGCTTCTCTCCCTTTCTCCTTTTGTCAAACACACCCACTGTCCTAGGCAGTTGTTATTCTGTGGCGGTTTGCACCGGGATAACAATCTGCTACAGAAGGAGGCGAGATAATCTCTTCTAGGCAGCAGCCTAAAGCTGGTCAAGCTGCCCCCCAGCCTGCAGCAGCTCAGCCAGGCTATGCGCTGTAAAAGGGCTCTGGTCAAGAAAAAAACAGAGCGGATTGTGAAAAGGTAGAGGCAGCAGGAAAGCCCCTTCGGCTGGGGGGAAACCGCAGTGCTTTACAAACCAGCAACGAACAAGCCAACCCAGAAGGGGGGGAAACGCTAAGAAGAAGACGACATTGAATTTGCTTCTTTGGTGGTGGTTGGCAGCTGTCCAGGGCTGCAAAGAGTATGTGAGAGGGTTACTATGTTGAGAAGAGAAGAGCTGATCACGTGTGGCACAGGAGCCAGGGGTGCCCCCTGGGAGCCTGCCAGGGCTGGGAAGGAGGAAGAGGTCCCGGAGGCCTACCAGCAGCAGCTGAAGGAGGGAGCGCCCCGGAGGGGCTCCAGCAGAGCTCGCTGGCACCACAGCTGGCGTGGAAGGACCCCCACCTTCTCCAGGAAGCTTTTGGGCAGTAGGACGCGCGCCCATTACCACCAGCAGCAGCAGCATTGCAGGGCCTCCCAGCGGTGCTACCGGCCCACCCGCCCCAGAGTGCTGCTCTCTCTGCGCCCCGTCAACATGATGGGCAAGCGAGCCCCGGGCATGCGGGCCCCCCGCAACACCAACCAGTTCCTGATGCGGGAGAAGTACCAGCTTATGCACCTGCGGTCAGACTCGGTGGGCACCGAGAGCGGCGGGTCGGACAGTGAGATGAACCCGCTGGATATGGACTCTTACCTGGGGGTGCTAGAGAACTCCCGGGGGGCGCTGATGGATTTTGCCGAGGACTCTCGCTCCTCCTCCTGGTCTCCGCCCGCCTCCTCGGCCGCCACTGACTCTGAGCCCTCTTCGCAGCAGCAGCTGCGGTTTTTCGGTGGCGGCTTGGCGGACGTGCACCAGGAGGAGAGCTTGCAGTACTTCCCCTCCGAGGACGATGTGATCGAGAGCGAGACATTCATGGAGAGGGACTTCCACGAGTTCTGTAGCAGGATTGCCTGAATTGGGGGGGGGCCATTTTTTACAAATACCCCCTTCCTCCCCTTGCGTTTTATACTTGGCTGGGTTATGCGGGCGATCGCATCTCCGGGGCACAGCAGGATCCGGTCGGGCTGGGTATGTGGATTCTCATGAGTAAAATGGTTTTCCAAACGTTAAGTCCATCTATTGGCATTTGAACTCTGCAGCCCGGGGAGGGGAGGACGTGGCGGGGCATTTTGTCCCCCGGGGGAAAGGGATATGGGATTACATACTAGGCCTTGTTTGTTGGAGCGCTTTATTTATTTTACCGCCACCCTTTTGCGTTGTTGTCAAGGGGGGGCCAGGTCATTTTATATTTAAAAACAAAAAACATGCTCCGGATTGTAAATAAAAGGAACTTTTGTAAATTAAAACAAATCGACTGGGCGAAGTGTTTGTGCTCTATCTGGGAAAATGTGTCTGTGGGAGGAGGGTGGCTCCTGCGTAGCTGTGCGGAGTGTGCGCCTAGCGGAAGGAAGAAGGGAGGAGGAGCGCGTCTAGTGCAAGGGCGGCGGGCAGGATGGGCGTGCGCCGGTTTAGCGCAAAATCCGAGAAGCCCCCGCAGTAGCGGTTTGTTTCTCCTCCTGTTGACAGCGGAGGCACAAAACACACTCCTTAGAGGTGGGATGGAACAGAGGACGGACGTAATCCGCTCCCAGCTCAGTGCAAGGGGCGGGCCTCAGTGCGGGAGGACCTTGCCTGGTAGCCACCAAGAGGGAGCCTCTGGAGGTTGCAGCAGAGTACATGGGAATATGAGCGTGGCTATAATAATCGCATTCATCATACTTAAGGTTAAGATTTTGTCACGGTTATTTTTAGTAAAAGTTAGGGGCAGTACACAGGGTGGGGGGGGGGAAGATCACAGCCTGAGCCCTGCTGCCCAGGATGGACTGACTGCCTGAGCCCTGCCACCAAGGGCTTTACCCCGCTGCTGGTGGGGGGAGAGCTGAAAGCCCATGGTCCACTGCCAAGGACAGACTGACAGTCTGAGCCAAAGTGCCGACTCCGTGGGTCCGCCGGGGCTGGAGGACCCATAGGGAAAAATTCGTGGGTGCAGACAGCGCCCCGCCCCAGCTCACCTCCCCGCCGCTCCACCTCTTCCCCTGAGGGTGCTGCGTGCCCACTTTTTCCCTCTGGCTCCCAGCCCTTGCGCTGCGAAAGTTTTTCAGGGGCACGTGCTGGGAGGAGGGGGGAAGAGGTGGGGCTGGGGTGGGAATTTGGGGAGGGATCCGATAGGAGCAGGGAGGGGGCGGAGTTGGGATGGGGACTTTGGTGAAGGGGTTGGAATGGGGGTGGGGCAGGGATGGAGTTGGGGTAGGGGGGCGTGAGCACCCACTGGTGCCAGGAAAAGTTGGCAGCTATGGCCTGAGCCCCACCACCCACGGCTCACCCTGCTGCTAGGAGGGGGTGGGGGAGCTGGTAGCCTGAGCCCCACTGCCTGGAGGGGGAAGCTGCTAGCCAGAGCCCAGCTGCCTAGGGCAGACTGGCAACCTGAGCCTCGCCACCTTTTTGCTCAGCCAGGGCAGGACTCGGCTTTTTTTTTTTGCTCTGCCAGCGGGCAACCCCCCCAAAGTGTCCCAATATTTTTTTCCCGTCATCTGGTCACCCAAGGGCAGACTGACAACCTGAGCTCTGCCGCCTAGGTGGGGGAGCTGACAGCCAAAGCACCCAGGGCAGACTAGCAACCCAAGCCCCACTGCCTGTAGCATTGCCAACCCTCCCAGTTTGGCTGGGAGTCTCCCAGGATTGGGCTCTATCTCCCGGAGGCTACTGAAGCCAATCCGGGAGATTTTAGTCTGCTAAAAGTCCAGCGGCGCAACAGGGCTAAGGCAGGCTCCCTACCGGCCCTGGCTCCGCGCTGCTCCCGGAAACGGCCAGCATGTCCCTGCAGCCCCTCATTGGAGGCACAGCCAGGGAGTCTCCATGCGCTGCCCCCGCCCCGAGCACCCACTCCTCAGCTCTCATTGGCCGGGAACGGGGAACCATGGCCAATGGGAGCTGCAGGGGCGGTGCCTGCAGGCAGGAGCGGTGTAGAGTTGCCTGACCACCCCTGAGACTAGGAGCCACTGTCGGACATGCCGCCGTTTCTGGGAGCCACCCTGCCTGGCTGGAACTTGCACCCCAAGCCTCCTCCTGCACCTCAGCCCTGAGCCCCCTCCTGCACCAAAACTCCCTCCCGGACCCTCACCCCTCACACTCTCCCCCACCCCAACTCCCTGTCCCAGGCTCAGCTCTGAGTCCCTCCCACACCCAAACTCCCTCCCAGAGCCTGCACCCCCCTCCTGCACCCTTACCCCAGGCCCAGCCTGGAGCTCCCTCCCACACTCCAAACCCCTCAGCCCCACCCCCCAGCCCAGAACCCCCACACCCTCCCAAACCTCAACCCTCCTGCCCCAGCATGCCACCAGTGGGAGATGACAGACCAAGCCCCGCTGCCCAGGATGGACTGACAGCCCAAGCCCTGCCACCCGGGTGGAGGGAGCTGACAGCTGGATCCCCACTGCTCAAGGCTCATCCTGCTGCCCAGGAGAGGGGCTGACAGTGAGAGCCCCACCGATCTAGGGTTACCACCTTTGAAATGGAAAAAAAAAAAGGCACCCACCCCCACACACAAGGCAAGTCTGACAGAACCCCAACCACAAGGCAACTCCACAGCCTGCGCTTCAACAGCCACTTATAGTAATTAGAGAAAGAACACATACAGATAAGACTGATAACATCATTTTCTTACTTAAACTGCAGAAGTGGGAACACTGCCCATCTTTAGCTGGACACAGAAACCTTTAACATTAGATATCCAAGTATATTGTGATAATGCAAATCTTTAGAGCCACATAAAAAAACCCAGCAGATTAAATTATTTTTCTAGCAACTGGCAAATCCATTAAAAAAAAATGGCCAGGTCGGTCAAATACAGGCCAGGTGGTAAACCTTCGCCACCCAGGGCTCACCCTGCCACCCGCTGATAACCCTATTTCCATCGCCTAGGACTGACACTCAAAGCCCTGAAGTTGCGGAGGTCACCAAAAAAAAAAAAATCACAGAATCCGTGACCTCCATGACAGACTCGTAGCCTTAATCATACTGAATGTGAAATGGTGAACAGGCATTTTACTGTGAGAGTGAACCACAAAACCAGACCAGAAACATTATCGATCTTATTTATATCATGAGCCAGGGGGAGCAGGACTGATGGTAACATGGGGGCGGGGAAAATAAAGCAATAGATATCTTTGCACTCTCAGATTCCAGCCATGAATAGTAGGGAGGAATGAATGTCTACACATCCCCTCTTCCCCATTCTCACACAGGGGATCAGATGTGAGACATATTTTAATAAAATATGACAGAGAAAAGACAAGCCCACATGTCAGACAGAGGATCTGTGATACCCCAGTCCATTTGCAGCTATTAAAAATATAGTAAGCACCAGCAGCAAATGGGGACTCTAAACAGAAAGAGTACTGGATTTTTATGATTAATAAATATTGCTTGTCTAGACCCTTTTTACATCTAAACACAAAAAGGAAAACTTTTACCCACACACCAGCCCAATCTTGTTTTCTGGCTCCTTAAGGATAAAATGTTTAATTAACAGTGCAGTTAGAAGTTAAGAAAACAAGAAGCAGAGCTGGCCTTCTACAAGAACAACATGGAAGACAGAGGCATCTACAAATTTTTGGTGGGGGGAGAGGAGAAAAATGAGATTAATCAATTCTACATGTTACTGGAGATCAAAACTCTAGGAGGTTTGGCAAGCTTTTCCTGAGTTCTTCCTTGGCATTGCACAGCTCAGTGCAAGGCTCAGTGCGCAGGCAAGAATGTTCAGTAGAAACACAGCAGCAAAGGTAAACAGTGTAGCCTGATTCTGAAGCTTTTTATTATCCCCTTCATTTTAAAGAGGGCAATCATAGCAAAGTGGCACATTGGGCATGAGCTACTGAATAACTTTAGCACCACAGTGTAATTTTTTGTACTCTATATAATTAAAGTATTATCATGCCTGCCTTAAATGCTTGATAGCAGGCTTTTAGTCCTACTCTGCTAGATACTAAGGTGATAGAAATACCTAGAAAGATACTTTAAGGATCTCTGCACACTTAAAAAATGTAGACACCTAGCAAATGAGAAAAGTTATTTCAGTTTTCCAGGAATGGGTTTGTTAGGAGGGTGTTGTGTTTAGCCCTATCCTTACAAACCACAAAAAATATACTTTTTTTTTTTTTTTTTTGGCGTTGATCCTGTACCTCTAAACTTAGGGTAAACTCCCACTGAACTATATGAAAAAAGCATTTAGAAAATTTAAAAATATATATTGAAGACAATGTCTGCACCCTTTATGTTTGTTCCAGTATTATGAATATAGTTGTTCAACACCTTAGTACATGCATACTTAATCTATCACAGTCTATTTGTTCATAGATTCACTGGGAGACATTTGAAGCTCAGGGTTTGTCTGTTCGTGAATGGCACCTTCCTGTACTTGGAAACAGTTTGGGGCTAATTTTTACCATCATATTTACTAGGTAAAATAAAACTAAGTAAATTCTTTTAGAATCTTAACACATCAGCTGTAGCTCTGTAAAGTATAATTTATGGTAATGGGATCTCGGTGTTTTTGTCTTTCCCCAAAGCTGGGCTGTCTAATTTCAGGAGCGCAAAAATTACTTGATTTTGTTTTTTTTTTTAAATGAAGCATGGGCTGTGGCTGTAAGTTAAGGCCCATATACAGTCAACCTCTTGATCCAAAGCACAGGTCTAACTGATAATGGGAGGTTTGCAATAAGACCTTGCCTACAGTGGACATTTGTCCCCCTTCAAACATGAGTGGTCAGTCACCATTGTAGTTGCACATATGCAAATCTCTAGTGTAGACAAATCAAGCTGCAATGTGCATCAAAAGAAATTAGTGGCATGAACAGACTTGATCTTCAGAAAGTTTATATTTTATTGGCTAATCCAGAACTGCAGCAACATGTTCAAACGAATGATTTGATGTATGGTTTTTCCGACTTGACATTTAAATGGTATGATGAAAGTTCACTAGTAATATTTACATGAAGGTTTGCTCTATTATTGTTTTATAGGGTGGCAAAACAATCAATGTAAATTATATTTATGTTTCATATTGCAGTTTTTAATCTATTGAAAACAAAGTATAATTGGAATGCAAATTAGTAGAACAGTGTAAAGAAATAATTACAGGCCACATATTGCCTGCCAGATTTACAGAGGTGGATTCACATTAATAAAAGAGGCTCTCTGTGTCCCCATCACTAATCAATGGAACATGCCATGTAGGATCCATTCCAGTTCTAATTTGAAATTTCAAATCTTAACTGGGAGCTTGCTTTTCACCTTATCACCTCTGTCACTATTCTTATCTCTTAATCGCTGATTCCAAACATCAGCTCGAGGCAGGAGTAAAAATAAACAGCTAAATAACATAACTAATAACAACGCTTTAAATTAGATATCATCTTTCCACATAGCCTTCTCAGTTTCTTACACAATCACCTCCATGCCTTCTTTCAGGCAGCTCCCCATGCAAGTTACATCCTCAGTGACCTCCTTAGTATGGCCTCTAAACCTATCCACTTACACTGAATTGAGCTGACTTGTATGTAAATTGCCTGTTTTTCCTCAAACCTCATTTCTGGTCTGTCTTTAGTTGCTGGAAGCACGGACTATACTTCTGGTGTGTTTAGAAAGTACCTACATAAGAAACATAAAAATGGCCATACTGGGTCACCCCAATATCCTACCCTGTCTTCCAACAGTGGCCAGTGCCAGGTGCTTCAGAGGAAATGAGCAGTACAGGTAATCATCAAGTGGTTCATCCCCTGTCACCCATTCCCAGCTTCTGGGCAAAACAGAGGCGAGGGACACCATCCCTGCTTCAAAGGGAATTAACAGAACAAGGCAATCATAAAGAGATCTAACCCCCATCATCCACTCCCAGCTTCTGGCAGTCAGAGGCCTAGGAACACCAGAGTATGGAGTTGCATCCCTGACCATTTTGGCTAATAGTCATTAATGGACCTAATTATTTTTTTAATCCGGTTATAGTTTTGGCCTTCACAACATTCTTTGGCAACAAGTTCTACAGGTTGACTGTGCTTTGTGTGAAGAAGTACTTTCTTATTTTTTTTTTAAACCTGCTGCCTCCAAAGAATTCATTTAGCTTCTCCACAAACACCTTGTCTTCCTTGAGTGCTCCTTTGGCACCTCGATCGTCCAGTGGCCCCAATAATTGTTTGGCAGGCTTCTTGCTTCTGATGTACTTAAAAAAAAAATTGCTGTTAGTTTGAGTCTTTTGCTAGTTGCTCTTCAAATTCTTTTTTTTGTCTGCCTAATTATACTTTTTATAATTGACTTGCCAAAGTTTATGCTCCTTTCTATTTTCCTCAGTAGGATTTCACTTCCAATTTCTAAAGGATGCCTTTTTGTCTCTAACTGCTTCTTCTACTTTCTTGTTTAGCCATTGTGGCATTTTTTTGGTCCTCTTACTATTCTTTTTAATTTGGGGTATACATTTAATCTGAGCCTCTATTATGGTGTTTTTAAAAAGTTTCCATGCAGCTTGCAGACATTTTATTCTTTTGCAGGGCCGGCTCTAGGCAACAGCAAAGCAAGCAGTTGCTTGGGGCGGCAGATTTGCAAGGGGCGCAAGAATCCAGCATGGAAGCTGAGAACCAACAGGGGGCCCTGGGAGCTGTAGTTCCTTGGTTAGCTCCCTGCCTATAGAGCCAGCCCTGGAGCAGGGAAAGAACTACATTTCCCAGCATTCCCTTGGCCACTAGCAACAGGAAAGGGTGTGGGAAAGGAGTATGGAACTGAAATCTGCAGCTTGCTGTGAATGGTAGGAACAGAGCCAGCTCTAGTTTTTTTGCCGCCC
>NW_020664583.1:5170633-5287181 GCF_002925995.2 Terrapene triunguis
CAGCCCTGGGCTCTTCCCCCCCACCCGCACCTCCTGCCGCCCCAGCCCTGGGCTCTCCCCCAAAGAAGGAATTGGAGGGACTAAATGGATGGTGCACCTCTCTATCTGAAGCCTAGCAAGGGAGGTATGTGGATCCCACTAGAATTTAAAATGAAAAGTAAGGGAGGGGAGGCTCTGGACCTGGGCAGCTTTAGATACAGTACCAGGCACTTAGGAGGATTTCCACTTCTGAGCCATGGAAGCAGAAATTGACTTTTCCTCTCCAGATATAGCTAATATTCAGAAAGGGAATCTAGCACCTCCCTTCCAGATTTGAACACCCTCAAAATTCAGGAGTGCTCAAGCTCAGTTTGGGCAGCTGTTACTTCATTTCCCCCAAATCAAATATACTGATCCACTGTAACTTGCTGTAGAAAAAGTAGAATAAATTGAGCAAGAAATGCTTCCCAGTGGTTATTAGGACTGGAATTGCTATTTTCAACAGCCATTGCTTTTTTTTTTTTTTTTAAGTTTTAGTTTTATTTGTTTAAAAGGAAGACCGTGATAGTGCATTCCCCATAGAAACAAAGAATGGAACAAAAGAATAATAAAGGCACCTCAACTTTTCCTAATTTATGTAGGACAGTCTTATAATATGCATCCAGATATCCTCCAGTCACACAAGCTGAAAATTGTTCCACTTTACTGCAGTTCTGTAACCATATGGGAACCAATCCTGTCTGTGTTCTGTGCACATCCAAAATTCCTGCTGAATGACCCGCCCTGGGAGCGAGTTACCAGTGACCCAGGGCTGGGGCAGCAGGAGGGTGCAGTTGCGGGGGGGGAGGGGGGGAGGGAGGGCCCGGGGCAGCCAAAAAATGTTTTGCTTGGGGCAGCGAAAAACCTAGAGCCGGCCTTGTTCTTTTGACTGTTCCTTTTAAATTTCTGTTTAACTAGCTTCCTCATTTCTGGGTAGTTGCCCTTTCTGAAATTACATTCTACTGTTGTTGGCTTCTTTGGTATTTCCCACCCACCCCTCACATCCTGAGACAAGTATACTAAATTTAATTATAATATGGTCGCTATTAACAAGCAGTTCAGCTATATTCACTTCTTGGACCAAATTCTGTGCTCCACTTAAAGACTAAAACAAGAATTGCCTCTCTCCTTGTGGATTTCAGGACTAGCTGCTCCAAGAAGCAGTTAATTATGATGTCTAGAAACTTTATCTCTGCATCCCATTCTGAGGTGACATGTACCCAGTCAATATGGGGATAGTTGTAATCCGTTAGTATCAAGTTTTCTATTTCTATAGCCCCTTTAATTCCCTAGAGCATTTCACAATCACCATCTTGGTCAGGTGATCGGTAGTATATTCCTACTGCTATATTCTTATTATTTAAGCATGGAATTTCTGCCCATAGAGATTCTGTGGTACTGTTAGATTCATTTATAATTTGTACTTTATTTGACTTTATGCTTTCTTTCATATATAGTGCCACTCTCCCACCAGCACGATCTACTCTGTCATTCCTATATATTTGGTACCCTGGTTTTACTGTGTCCCATTGATTATAATTGTTCCACCAAGTTTCTGTGGTGCCTGTTATATCAATATCCTCATTTAATACTAGGCACTCAAATTAGTATTTAGACTTCTAGCATTTGTATACAAGCACTTATAAAATTTGTCACTTTTTAACTGTCTGCCTTCATGTGATATAATTGAATGGGAGTCTTTCATTTGACTGTTACTTTTCAGTTCCTATATGTACTTTATCAACTTCTATCCTTTCCTCTTTACTAAGACAGAGACTCCCCATTAATAGATCCTTCTTTAAGGGATGTCTCTGTCCAAACCATGTGCTTCTGTTGGATTTCCCCCAGCATGTAGTGGGTGCTAGGCTACCACAAATAACCTTTAATCTTAAGGTTTGAAAGTACTTTACAGGCTGAAATTCAGCAAGTTACACAGTGAATCACTGGCAAAACTGGGAATAGAAACCAGGAGTTCTTACCTCATAAAATCACAAATCTGACTACTAGCCAGCAATCCCACCCACATTCACAAACTTCTTGACCACATTATTTCAGTATGTATCATTACCTAGTTGTTGTGCCTCTTCCCAATTTTCCTCCTCTCATACACAAATTTAGAGGCAAAATGTTAAGGTAAATCACAAAACTACTGACAAGTTTTATAAGATGTAACACGCGTACAGGCACTTTTGAGTCTGAATAGACAAGTTTCAGCTTGTTTCAGTCTTTAATCATTGTACTTTTACTAGGACATGCATTTTGCTCTGATATTCTTCCTCTTGATAACTGGTTTGATTATTTTAGTATTTAGTATGATCAGAAAATCAAATTTGTTAATTGGTGAGAAAGACATTAAAGATGGCAAGTTGTTTAAATTTCCAGTCTCACTTCTTCATTCCCATTTTTCAATGCCACTGCATTACTATTTTTTTTAAATATTCAGGTTCCAAGTACACATGGGCTTTATTATAGAGCTCCTGAACATGATTTTGTTTTTGAACAGAAGATGTTATGGGCTTCACCATTTTGAATGCCAATTAAAAATATCACAAGAACATGGAATTTTGTAAAGACTATAATTGGGAGTTCATTGTAAAATATCTATATGCCTAATACAAACCCTATGCACCCATTGTATTCAGTGGCAAAATGGGAGCAAAGACTGAGCTCTACATCAACGATGATACGCTAAAACAACATTAAGGGCTCAATTGTGGCTTGCAAACTTCACTGTCCTTGCCTGCCACTATACAGGGATGGTTGGGGACCTGCTCAGTCCAGGCAGGGAGAATGGACTTGGTAATATCAAAAAGTGAGAAGAGCTTCAGCTTCCTTAAGCATTAATTCAAATTGCAAGAAGAAAAGGAGAGGGACAAAAGAATACACTACTACTATATTCAATCCATTATAAATGCAGAAATATTACTTGTAATTACTCAAATCATCTCAGCAGAAAAGTTCAACACTTCCCACCCAAATTAAGGTAACAACATCAGCACAATCTCATATTGTGCAAGAAATGTAATAAATATTTAGCTTAAAGTAGTAATTTTAAAAATGCAAGTACCACAAAAATATATGAATATCAAAATTTTCTGAACAAATCAATAGCCTATGGATTGATCAAAAAAAAATTCAAATTTAAAATTTTATTGAAACACGATGTTACAATGTAGTTTATATTAAAAAGGACTTCCTTTATATCTACAGTACTATTAAAATTCAACCTTATGAAAAACCATATGTTGCTGTCGCATTAATATCAAACAGACCCTGTTTTTAATTTATATAGATTAAGTTAAATTCCTTCTACTCCTACTCCCAAAAAATTAAGGCAATATACACGTATAACATTTAAAAACCCACTTAATTTGAACAGTGCTATTATTCCAATGGGAAATGTTAGGACATCAGTATCTCATTAGTTATTTCTAGGGCTGTTAATTAATTGCAGTTAACTTCAAGCAATTAACTCAAAAAAAATGACTTGCGATTCATCACACTTATAACAATAGAATACCAATTTAAATTTATTAAATATTTTGAATGTTTCCCTACATTTTCAATATTGATTTCAATTACAATACAGACTACAAAGTGCACAGTGCTCACTTTATATTATTATTTTTGATTACAAATATATGCACTGTAAAACGATAAACAAAAATGGTATTTTTCAATACATCTCATACAAATACTGAAGTACAATCGCTTTATCGAGAAAGTGTAACTTACACATGCTGATTTTTTTTGGTTACATAACAGCACTCAAAAACAAAACAGTGCAAAACTTTAGAGCCTACAAGTCCACTCAGTCCTACTTCTTATTCTGCCAGTCACTAACAAACAAGTTTGTTTACATTGACGGGAGATACTGCTGCCTACTTCTTATTTACAATGTCACCTGAAAGTGAGAATGGGTGTTCACATGGCACTTTTGTAGCTGGCGTTGCAAGATATTTACATGCCAGATATGCTAAACATTCGTAGCCTCTTCATGCTTCGGCCACTATTCCAGAGAACATGCTTCCATGCTGATGATGCTCATTAAAAAAAAAGTGTCAATTAAATTTGACTGTGCATGCTTTTAGAAGTCTTAAAAGAGCAACACTCCAATGTGGAAACTACAATACCCGCACCACCAAAAAAGAAAATCAATCTTCTGCTGGTGGCATCTGACTCAGATGATGAAAATGAATATGCGTCAGTCTGCACTGCTTTGGATCATTATCAAGCAGAACCCATCATCAGCATGGAAGCATGTGCTCTGGAATGGTGGTTGAAGCATGAAGGGACATATGAATCTTTAGCACATCTGGCACGTAAATATCTTGCAGTGCCATGCAAACGCGTGTTCTCACTTTCAGGTGACATTGTAAACAAGAAGCAGGCAGCATTATCTTCTGCAAATTGTAACCAACCTTGTTTGTCTGAGTGATTGGCTGACTAAGAAGTAGGACTGAATGGACTTGTAGGCTCTAAAGTTTTACATTGTTTTATTTTTGAATGCAGGTTTTTTTGTACATAATTCTACATTTGTAAGTTCAACTTTCATGATAAAGAGATTGCACTACAGTACTTGTATTAGGTGAACTGAAAAATACAATTTGTTTTTTACAGTGCAAATATTTGTAAAAAAATAAATATAAAGTGAGCACCGTACATTTTGTATTCTGAGTTGTAATTGAAATTAATATATTTGAAAATGTAGTAAACATCCAAAAATATTTAAAATAAACGGTATTTTATTGTTGTTAACAGCATGATTAATTGCGAAAAAAAAATTAATTGCTTGGCAGCCCTAGTTATTACATTTTAACTAGACCAATAATGAATTATGACTTAAGGACAAATACTTAAATAACTAGCTCTATCAATCAAACCTCACCTTGTTCCTAAAAATATTCTTCACTGAGAACAGAAAGCCTTCAATTCTAAAAAATATAAAAAGAGCCTAAAGTTGACCATGACCAGTTTACACATCTTTAGAAGTGTTAAAAGCTGTCTCCACTAGTGTTCAAAAATATTAGGTAAAACATGGTAGGTAACAAAAGCTTAAACTTTTTTTTTTTTTTTTTTAAATTCTAGATCTGGTCTGAATCGCTAGAGTAGGCCACACCAGTTTAACTCCCACTTTATTTCAGTGCAGCATGTCTACCTCAGGGGGTTTCACAGAAGTAATAAATGTACTAGTTACACCCGTGTTAATTTTAATAATATAGACAGGGCCCAGGATAGTTTTTTCTGCAACTCCCGGCCCTAAGCCTGGAATGGGGGCAGAAGCGAATCAAGTATGTGAGACCAGATACAAGATTACTCTAGGATGATTCTTCTTCTAACCAAGGTCGTGCCAGAGGATCATGAATCTCAGGTTGCTAAAGGTCAGGTGAAAAATAGGAATTCAGATCCCTTTCCTCACCCCCACCAAAATTCCAAGTAAATTCCACATCTGCATATTGTTCAAATCTATAGTGTGAAATTTGTAAATGTAAAAGTCATAAATAGGATATGAAAAGCATGGACAAACATTACAGACAAAACTTCCTGTTAGCCATAAAACATGACAACTATTATGCTGCTTAGATTTCACAATTTCAGTTTAATGTAGATAGATCAGAGGTCCCCGAACTGTGGGGTGCAGCCCCCCACCGGCAGCAGGGAGGATCATTTGAGGAGATGCAGTGGGGCCCAGGCCAGTCCCCACGGGGGGTGGGAGCGCCCCATTCCCAGTTGTGCTCCAGCCCCGCCCCCAGCTCCGTGCCCGGCTCCACCCAGCCTCAGCCCCCAACTGCAGCCTAGCCGCAGCTCTGCACCTGGCCCTGCTGCCAGCCCCAACCCCAGCCTCAGCCTTGGACCCCTTACCTCTGTCCGCCCCCCACCCTCGGGAGCTAAAAATGGGGTTATGAAGCCTGAAGGAGCTATTTTGAAAACAAAACAAAACCAAAAAGAGCACAGACAAGACTTAATTCCTTAGTCAATAAGATCTAAATGTGTAATGTGCCTATGCTGGGTTTTTTGTTTGGGTTGGTTTGGTTTTTTATTTTGGTTTGGTTGTTTGCACTCATGCTGCCAGAGGAGTGCAAACTCCTAGCATAGATGTACTGCACTGGTGCGAGCCATGAAAAAACTAAGGAACACTTTACGCCTTGGCATTACCTTACATTTGCATTAGTGCAGCTACATTGATGTAGCTGTACTAGCATGGAAAACTAGCACAGGTAAGGCCTTAGTAGGATTATGACCTCACAAGGATCAAGAATTTGACACTTGATTAAATGAGGGAATGCTTTTTATTCAGACTGTTCCTTAGTTTTGTTTGTTTTTGTGTAAATTAAATAGTACACATAGTGAGAAAATAGCTCTTTGTCACTCTTACCCCTTGACTTAAGGGATGAGAAAATTCCCAGTATACATTTCCGATGATCAAGACTTCACATATCTGATATTTCTAAGAAAAAAAGAAGCAGAAAAAAGCCTTAAGGAATACCCTTTGTGTCTTCTCTGTTTGTCATAAAGAAAAAAAGGCACAAACCCCTTTTTCCCCCTTGGCAGGTAACCTTTAAACCAGGGGTGGGCAAATTATGGCCCGCAGGCCAGATCCAGCCCGCCAGCCATTTTAATCCGGCCCTCGAGCTCCTGCTGGGGAGCGGGTTCTGGGGCTTGCCCCGCTCCAGCCGGGGAGCAGGGTCGTGGGCCGCTCTATGCAGCTCCCGGAAGCAGCGGGATGGCCCCCCTCCAGCTCCTATGCATAGGGGCAGCCAGAGGGCTCGACTCTGCATGCTGCCTCCGCCCCAAGCACCACCTCCGCAGCTCCCATTGGCCGGGAACCATGTTACTCCATTCTCTAGGGTTGCCAGGTGTCTGGTTTTTGACCAAAGTGAATAAGGAAAAGTTATTTACTTGTTCCCATAATATAAGAACTAGGGGCCACCAAATGAAATTAATGGGCAGCAGGTTTAAAACAAATAAAAGGAAGTTCTTCTTCACACAGCACACAGTCAACTTGTGGAACTCCTTGCCTAAGGAAGTTGTGAAGGCTAGGACTATAACAGGGTTTAAAAGAGAACTGGATAAATTCATGGAGATTAAGTCCATTAATGGCTATTAGCCAGGATGGGTAAGGAATGGTGTCCCTAGCCTCTGTCTGTCAGAGGGTGGTGATGGATGGCAGGGGAGAGAGAGAGAGAGAGAGAGAGAGAGATCACTTGACCAGAATGTCTGGTCGAAAACAGAACCTGGCGGCTCCGGTCAGCACTGCCATCTGGGCTGTTAAAAGTCTGGTCGGCGGTGCTGCAGGGCTAAGGCAGGCTAGTCTCTACCTGTCCTGGCACCGTGCTGTGCCCCAGAAGTGGCCAGCAGGTCCGGCTCCTAGACAGGGGGGCCACACGGCTCTGCGCGCTGCCCCCGCCCCGAGCACTGGCTCCGTACTTCCATTGGCTGGGAACTGTGGCCAATGGGAGATGGGGGGCAGTGCCTGCAGGCAAGAGCAGTGCGTGGAGCCTCCTCGTCTTCCCCCCTCCCCCCGCCTAGGAGCCTGACCTGCTGGCCACTTCCGGGGCACAGCACAGAGCCAGGGCAGGTGGGGAGCCTGCCTTAGCCCTGCTGCGCCGCTGACCGGGAGTCCCCGAGGTAAGCCTGTGCCCCAACCCCGAGCCCCAACCCCCTGCCCCAACCCAGAGCCCCCTCCCGCACCCTGAACCCCGCATTTCTGGCCCCACCCCGGAGCCCGCACTCCGGGTTAGAGCCCTCACCCCCTCCGGCACCCCAACCCCCTGCCCCAGCCCAGTGAAAGTGAGTGAGGATGGGGGAAAGTGAGCCACCAAGGGAGGGGGAATGTAGTGAGTGGGGGCAGGGCCTCAGGGAAGGTGTGGGGCAGGAGGTGGGGCCTCAGGGAAGGGGCAGGGCTAGGGTGTTCGGTTTTGTGCGATTAGAAAGTTGGCAACCCTACTATTCTCCTTAGTCTCCTCCTGCCCTGCACATCTCCCTGCCCTCCCATTCCCCTGCAACCCTTATATCAACTTCCTGCTTCCCTTCTTAGGCCATGTCTACACCAGCGAGCTTACAGTGACACAACTGTACCGATGCAGCTGTGCCACTTTAAGATCACTCATGTAGCTGCTCTATGCCATAATTAACCCACCTCCAATGAGCGGCGTTAGCTATGGATATAGCGCTGTCCAAACTGGCACTTCTGTCAGTGTAACTTATGTCGCTCAGAGGGATGTTTTTTTCTCATCCATGAGTGACATACGTTATACCGACAAAAGTGCTAGTGTAGACATAGCCTCAGTTTCCGCATCCACCTTCAGTGTCTCCAGTGCCCCTCACAGTCTGTTTCCTAGTAGTGTCTTGTCTAGCCCTGCAACCACACAGTGGCAGCCGTCTGGCCTGCGGGCAAGGCCGGCTTTAGCAGGTGCGGGGCCCCATGCCGGGATGTAAATTGTCTCGTGCCCTCCCCCGCCCCAACTCTGCCCCGACTCTGCCCCCTCCCTGCCCCATTGGATCCCTCCCCAAATCCCCGCCCTGGCCTCACCCCCAGCCCTGCCCCTCACTGCCCCATTGGATCCCTCCCCAAATCCCCGCCCTGGCCCCGCGTCTTCCCCAAGCACGCCGCATTCCTCCTCCTCACCCCTCCCTCCCAGGCTTGCGCTGATCAGCTGTATGGCGGTGCAAGAGCTGGAGGGAGGGGGGAGAAGCAGGACGCGGCTTTTTTTTTTTTTCTTTTTTTCCCCCGCTCCGCCGGCAGCCCCAGACGTTGCGGGGCCCTCTTAGGCGTCAGGCCCCATTCCGGGGAATTGGCCAAATCGGCTTAAAGCCGGCCCTGCCTGTGGGTATGGCGTTGGTCTCACTGAAAACAGCTGGAAATGGTAGGGCTGCTATATTGAACATCTTGCTGGCTTGGCTTCAGCCCAATTGCCAGTAAATAGACATGGTGGCCATTTTGAATAAGAGAAAATTAATGAGTTGGTAGCTTTTCATTGCATTTTCATGAGACAGGTAAAACACATCTCAAAATCACTAGCCTTGAAATAAAAATTGCAAGAGTTGGCAACACTGTCACATTGAGAATTGTTACCAGTTCTCCCACAGCTAGTTTAGTATTCATCCATGCA
The DNA here is from genome assembly GCF_002925995.2 of Terrapene triunguis. Classification (NCBI taxonomy): domain Eukaryota; kingdom Metazoa; phylum Chordata; order Testudines; family Emydidae; genus Terrapene; species Terrapene triunguis. The sequence continues at coordinate 5,179,765 of NW_020664583.1, forward strand.
AAAACTCTGATAGAAGCATTAGTGTAAACCAAGAACAGGCTTAACCACTACTCCATAGTCTAACCCTGAACAAAGCAGGCCTGCACTAGTGCTTCCACCTCCATACAACAACACTTTGAACCAAATTCAACCTTGGCACAAATGCAACTCCCACTGAAATGAATAGGAGCTGTGTCTGCACATGTCAGGGCTGACTTTGTCCCTTTATGCCTGAGGCTTTCCTTTGTCTGTGTTTCCCAAAATCCTACACTGTTTTTTTTGTTTTGTTTTTTGGCAGACGATTGTTGATGGAGGAGTATTTATTAAATAAACTATAAAAAGCTTGTATCTTAGAGGTTTGCACAGCAGTTGTCTGTACCACTCCCATTATGGACTGGCCTGGCCATTCAGCTCTTTGCCACATCTCAGTGGAGTGAAAATAACTAGGAGTGTTAGGAAGCTGATAGCTCAAGGTGGAGACCAAGGGCTTGTCTTCACTACCCGCCTGGATCGGCGGGTAGAAATCGATCTCTCGGGGATCGAATTATCGCGTCTCGTCGGGACGCGACAGTCGATCCCCGAATCGACGCACGTACTCCACCAGCCCAGGTAGGAGTAAGCGCCGTCGATGGGGGAGCCGCAGCGGTCGATTTGCCGCCGTCCTCACAGTGGGGTAAGTCGACTCGGATACATCGAATTCAGCTACGCGAATTTGCGTATCTTAAATCGATCCCCCCCCCATAGTGTAGACGTAGCCTTAGAAACAGATCTGGGCAGGAAAATGTTTCCTTCTGAGAATAAACTGATGCTTACACTAATTATTTTTTCTTGATTTATTCCTCACAAAGTAAAATGATAACTACAGTAATCAGGAATTAATCACTAATCACTCCATCCCACATACAACATTTCACAGTTGACTTGCTGCTTTATGTAAGGGTGGAGTGACAAAGGAAAGGTGGATACAGTAACCGGTACTGGCTATTTTTGGCATCATAATACCAGACTAGCTGAGCGAATGATATGATCTGGTACAGCAAAATCCAATGTTTCTCTGACAAATATGCATTTAAAAATGGCTGCTCAAACTAGCTCATTTTTATTTATAATAAAAAGTCTCTTATTAAATGAGCTAATTTGTGTTAAATTAATTTATATTGAATAGCACAATTAAATCTTTAATTGCTACTGGGACTACAGAATAGATATTTGTGTAACCAATTTTTGAGGTAAGGAAGGTTCAACTTCAATAATTTTGATATTTCAATGATAGCTGTGCTTTGCTTTCAAATACTAAATAGGCAAAGATAATCATACACCCAAATGTAACCTCTGCTGGGCCTGGTTTAAATGCATAACACAACACTTCCATCATCTGTAACAGAGAAAGATAGAGTCTGACACACAATTTGGCATGAGCACTTATCTATTTTTAGGGCTGCACGACTGTGCAGGACCTACTGCAGTATGTGCATAGAGAACAGAAATTTGAACCAAACTACATTCTGATGTAGATGTTTGCAATATACTGAGAATCTGAAACTACTTTGTCAAGAAAGTAGTGGAATAAATGCAGGGAAAACAGAAAAAGAAAAGATGTCACCACCACTACATTTTTACTATTAGTAATATTTAGTCAATACCTGAGGCCAGAATTCTCCTCCAGCAGGAAACAAGTAACTTCTACTGAATTCATTGGGAGTTACTTGTATGCTGGGAGGTTGGGGATGGCGGTGGGAATAAGGCCCCTTAAAGTGCTAGCAAAGTGGATTAGCTATAAGTGTTAAAGTGTTAAGGCCTCCGCGGGAGGAGGGGCTGGCTTGGGGGGGCAGGGGGAAAACTGCCCCCCAGCACAAGCCAGCAGAGCGGAGCGGGTTGGGGCCGGCTTGCTCCACTTCCTGCCGCCCGGTGAGTGCAGGGCAGGCCCGACCCCACACTCACAGGGCGGTGGGAAGTGTAGTGACCCGGCCCCAACCCACTCCGCTCTGCTCCCCTGGCTCCCAGCCTTGGAGGGCAGGGGGAACCGCCCCCCAGCACTCACCAGTGGCGCAGAGCGGGCTGGGGCCGGGTTGCTCCACTTATTTCCGCCGATGAGTGCAGGCCCGACCCCTGCTGCAGTCCTCAGGGGAGTGGGGGCAAGGCTGGGGCAGAGCAGGGGCAGGAAGAGGCGGGGTGGGGGTGGAGCAGGGGCTTTGGGGAATGGGTGGAGTGGGGGTGAGGCTGGGGCGGAGCAGGGGTGGGGGCAAAGGGGAAGAGGCGGAGCAGGGCTGGAGCAGCATGCAGCTGCGTAGGGCACCAGGAAATTTGGTGTCCCAAATTTCCTGGTGCCCTACGCAGCTGCTTACTTTGCATATGGGTAGGGACAGCCCTGTATGGCCTCATCTATGCTATAAAAGCTGAGCTGGGAGACCAAGTTACCACATGGTAAATCTCCTAACATGCCAAAAACATAGTTTCCTCAGTTGTCATAGTTCTTTAGTATTTCAGATTACTTTTTTAAACACACACAACCTTCAGCTAATGTCCTTGTGATGGGGTTCAACTCACCACTGCAACGCCTCCTGCTGGCTGTCCATAGTTCTGTATGTCAGTGCACCCTCTTCTGGTGATGTCTCGCCATCATCACTTTTGCTCCAGGGACCCATGTCACTCCCAGGACCGCAGCATCCTCTTCAATGACACAGCCCCCGGCTGTGCCACACTCTGTGCTCCCCCCTTCCAGGGGAATGTCACAGTCCCTTAGTCCAGCCACTTCCTCAGTGGTGAGTGGGGGCTGGGGGGCTAGGGGGACCCAGGCCTGCCCACTACTCCAGGTCCTGGCCCAGGGACCCTGTAGATGGCCTCTGCCTGCGACACCCCCCTCTGACTCCTCAGTAGATTTCCCTGGGCCACTTCCCCATAGCCCCAGCACTCTCTTTGCCCTTGCCTCAGGGCCTCAGCCTGCAGCTCCCTGCAGCACACCAGGAGCTGCCTTTAGCTCCCCAGGTCTCTGCCTGCAGCACTGCTCTGTCCAGGCTCTGTCTTCAGCCTGCAAGGCAACTCATCCACCTCCCTTCTTAAGCTCCAGGGAATGACTGAAGCTGCTCTGTACTGCACTTGTTCTTATATGGGCCTGCCTGACCCTGATTGGCTGCTCCTATAAGCCCTTCTGTGATTGGCTGCCTCCTGCGCAGCCTCCCTAGGGCTCTATTAACCCCTGGGAGATCCCAGTGTGGAGCAGGCGCCCCATCACAGTCCTGGATTTAAAAGTCATGTTATGCATATGGAACAGTGCACCATTAAGTCCAGAGCCTTATCCCTCAAGAAGAGCCATATAGTTAAGGAACAGGACAGGGAGTCAAGAGATGTGAATTGTATTCCTGGTTCCTCTATGTAGGTGATCTTGGTCAAAACCAATTAACCTCCATACTCCACTTACAGGACTTCACATGGTGAGGAAGATTTTTTTCATAACATATTTTGAAGTAGTGTCTTCTCTTGGTGCTGACTAATACAGCTCTTCAGAACCTCCTATATCATGTTACTTTGGTTCACAAACAGAGGCCTGGTCTACACTGCAAGTTAAGTAGTAAGCTGTCTTTCGTCAATCTAGCTGTGGAAGTGTCTTCACTTAAATTTGGCTCCCATTGACGTAAATGCCTCTCTATGCCGATTTAGTAACACTACCTCCCCGAGCGGTGCAGAGTCACAGTTGATATAATTAGGCTGATGCAGTGTCAGTGGCTTTCAGGAGCCATCCCACAATGCCCCACACTGACAAAACAATCGATACAAGCACTCCTGGTGAGGCTGAGCATCGCCAAGCATATGCACACACAAGCGATTTTATAACTACAGTCGCTGTATTCTGACGTAAGTTAGGTCAACACAATTTTGTAGTGTAGACATGGCCTCATTAGCTTCCCACTAATGTCACCATGAATAACTTTTATTTCCAAAATATCTGAGCTTTGCTTCCATCCCCCTCCTAATCTTTTTGGCCATTAAAAAAAAATCACTGTATTACTTATATTAAAATAAATATCCTTGAAACGAAGAAATCAAGCTGTAACATCACATTAGCAGGCGAAAATATCAAGAAAATAGCACAGTTCATCTACCTTGCCAGCTCTACATTGGCAAACAGAGACCTCAAAAAGGAAGTGACATCAAGGATGGGAAAGGCATCCACGGCATTTACTTAACTTAATAATTTATGGAAATCAAAGATAAATAGCATTAGGAAAAAAGCTGAGAATTTTCGATGCAAACATAACCTCACTGCTAGTATACAGCTGTGAAGGCTGGAGATCTACCAAAACAGTGTTAAGAAAAATTAGATGCCCTTGAAAATAAGTGCTGTTGTAACAATTGGGCCTACAAGTATACCTGAATTGTAAACTTAACTGTAAGAAAGTTTATAAAGTGTCACAATAAACAATACCAGTAAGCATTAATGGGTAAAGGTGCAAAAGGAAAACAAAAAAAGACTAGATTAGCTTAAACAAAAAAGCCCACTAATATAACTTAAGAACTGTGTAAAACTCAGGCCTGGTAAACCAGAGAAATGTGGAACCAGTCATTAATGAACCCAAACTGGTGTGCTGGAAATTAGGCCTAAATGATGGACAAAATAAGAAGAAGATAGGCTATTACGCCCATCACTTCTTTTTGGGGAACTTAAAAAATTACTTTTAGGGGAAAAGTTGGCTACCGCAACCCTAGCTGGCTGAAAGACAAGAAAAAGGGAAGGTGTGAGCTTCACCATCATGGCTGCCACCCCACCATTTCCAGGAACCCCATGATCCAGTGTGACACTATTGTGCCTTCTTTGTCCTGGATCCTGAGAGATGTCCTAACCAGACTGGGACAGAGAGAGAGAGAGACCCAGAAACACCAGTTCTTCCCCTGGCTTCAGCTAAATCCTGACCATCAGCTGGGTTGTGAGATAGGGTTGCCATGGCTCTCCCACTTTTTGAAAGTGGACTTGCCTGTTTTTGCTGTGGGCAACAGGCCCCCCCGTCCCTGCCCCTCCTCTTTCCCCCCAGGCCAGGCCGGCAGCTGGAGCCAGGCCAGGGAGCCCAGGCAATGGAGGGCGCCACACTGTGGGAGGGCCAGGGGTGGAAGGGCCGAGAGCAGCCCCTGGCCCATGTCCCCGCCCAGGGCAGGTGGAGGCTCCGCAGCTCTTACCATGGCTGGGCTGTGGCTCTGAGGCCCCATTCCCCGGCCGGAGCCGGGTTAGGATAAGAGCCATATGGGCAGCTGTGGGGAGCTGCAAACCCCCCACCTGCCCCAGGCAGAGGGCCCACAGGGCAGGGACACAAGCCCAGGGCTGCTCTCGGCCCCCCCCACCCCATCCCAGGCTGGTGGAGGGTCCGTAGCTCCTGGCCTGCTCCAGCTTCTGGCTTAGCTGGGGGCAGGGCCTCGGGTGGAAGGGGTGGGGGTCCTGGCCCCCCCACTTTTGGGAAGGCTCCGCCAGAGCTGCCTGGCAATGTATCTTTTTCCTTCCCCACTTTATTTCTTCTTGTTCCTATTTCTCTCCTTCTTTCTTCTGTCTAATAAGAGCCTGGCTTAGCCCGCCAAGACTGCATATTTTACTATATTGCTATAAGCCGGTTGCCATAAAGGCAGCCCTAAGCAGTCTGATACTGATTACAAGTTTGCCAGGTCTCAGAGTGGCTGATAGGACCATGTGTTATGCCTGTGTATTTCCAGCAGTGAGGTTGCAAGTGAGTCAACACTAGCGACAGAAGCTTCATTTTTTATTGTTTGCCTTCCCCTTTTGTGTCTTGTTTGTCTTGTTTTTTCTTCTAGGAAGCAGGAAGAAACTTTAACAGCAGCAGCAATGACAGCTCCAGCCCATTTCAACTAACCACTTTTCTTTTCCCGAAAAGGACAATTATTGCCATCTAAAAGACTGTCAAACAAGGGGAATTTTCCTTCTACAGACTTCACCAGACCCACTAAATCAACATCGCTGCATCGATCGCAGCAGTGCCGATTTGGCTGGTAGTGTAGACATGGCCTTAAGAAGGAAAAGTAACAGGTCAGCAAAGGCTTTTTTTTTTTAATAACAAAGAAAAGTATTAAATCAAATAACTTTTTCCCTTTTTCTTTCAGAGCTGATGAAAGATACCAGATTGACAGCAACTAAGGAGTAAAAAGCCCTTAGTTATCCCCATCACAGGTAGCGGTAGTATAAGCTTCACCACAGTGTCCCAGCATATGTATTAACTATGAACTAAAGGGATCATCTGTAGGGGGTTAGCAGGGCGATGACCCTTTTTATTCTCTAAGACAAATGAGTACTTGGCTTCTGTTGAGATTGCTAAAAAGGGTGCCAAATGCAACAATGTGTTTGTGTTGTGGACACTGCTCCAATAGAAACTAGACTGAGAGAACCATCTTATTTACCTAGATCACAAAGCCTACAACTTTCAGTCATTACCAACCGGGTCTCAATTATAGGCACAGCTCCATATCCCATTACTAATGTTGTAGATGTGTAGTACAGAAGTAATGGAGTCTACGATTTCCATATTTAAAATATGTAACAGGAAAGCTCTGGGAAGATTCCGTCCATGTTTCTAATCAAGACATAACCCAAGAAGAAGCCCTTCCTAAACTTTCCATCCCAAGTTGTATATTGGGCCCACTGCATGCTGGGACAGGACTTTAGAAATTAACTTGTGTGAATATAAACAAGTTAAAGAAAGCAGATTAATACAATAAATATCCTTGGATACCTCGCTGACCCATCATTTAGGATTCCTACCTTTTCCAAAGTTTGCAGTACTACCCTGCTTTGTCTGGTCCAGCCTACAGGTTGCAAGGCCAGTTTTCAGGATGTTTAAAAATACATGTTAACAAGTCCTAATGTTACTTTTTGCCCCACAGGACAACAGACCAATCATGGAAACTTTGCCTATGGGATGGGGATGGGGATTAGCCAGAATGATATGCTACCAAGCCAGTAGTTCTATGAGCTACAGACAGGACCCAATCCTGGTCTTAATTAGTGACATTTTGAATTTGGCCATAGAAATTTCTAGGACCCTTAAAATTCTAAATATGTCTTGACAGTCAGCTAGAAGGCATTTGAATAACTAGCTCTGGTCATTATCTATGGAGTTAGAGTGTATTGGATCACAGATTTGCAGTCTAAAGATATTCAGTAGACTGATGGAAATGGGTTAAATGAGTTATTACTGACTATGCAGTGTTATTGTAGCCCTGTTGGTCCCAGGATATTAGAGAGACAAGGTAGGTGAGGTAATATCTTTTATTGTACCAATTCCTGTTGTATTTTGTCTTTCTTTAAAGAACGACATCTGACTTGGCAGAGTATAAATAATAATTCATAATGTTTTGATGATGGGGAAAGTGAAGGGAAAAACAGAGTAGAATTAATGTTTGAGGAACCAAGAGAGTGGCTTATCAGATCCTTACCCTCTTTGGGAATTTAGGAAAATACAGTATGGGGGCTTTTTTGTATGTAGAATTACTATCACATGGATATTAAAGAGGAAGTATTTATACTGTACACACTAGCTTGGTATTTTACAAAGCGTCACTCTCAAATGGGTAATAAGAAACCCCCCCAGTTTTTAATAAAGTAAAACAACAGAAGGAAGTGTGCTGCAGTGGCGCAGGGAGGCAGAATCCTCAGCTGCCACACATAGGATCCAGGAATTGGGAGTCCACACCCTGTCTCAAAAAAAAACCCCAGCTGCTTCTATGGAAATGTGGGCCAGGGAGCTTTGCATTGTTTAATTTAATTTTTCTGGCCCCTCTTGTCCCCATCCTTTGGCTTTTTCCAGTGGGGCAGTGAAGGAAGGAGATCTCTACCTGGATTGTTTTTCATTCATTGTAACAAAGCAAGGAACTTTATCTGCCTGCTACTAATAATCATAGTCACAGAAGGATATTGCTAGGCTGCACTGGAAGTCAGTGCTAAATAGAAGATATTGTTACTGTTTGTACCCAGTAATAAGTGCTGCATCACTACATCAAAGAACCTGTTTATATTAAATTAAGCCCTTTGGCCAAAATATTGTAAATTTTCATTAGAACACACACATTTAAACAAAGGACCTTTCTAATCCATGGCATGCCAAGATTCCAGCTGTGAATTTGTCAGCAATCACCCAGCAGTAATACCAAATTTAATAGGGACATACAGTTGAATCTGTGTTTCTTGGCACATATCTGCAGATGGAGAAAATCTAGCTAAGCAATTGTGCTAGATAAGAGGGTAATTAGGAAAAAACCCATGCCAATTAACCAAATAACCTTACAGGATAGCAGTATTTAAACCCGTTCTCCAGCAAACATCCCAAGTGTCCTGTTTAAGTGACTGACAATTAAGTCGATTATGTTATATATTTATTAGAGCTTTCCTTTCTGTCTGTTTCTGGAATTATAAAGTGTTCTTGTGAGTATTGTCCAAAAGTGAACACCTGTCCACAGTAGGCTAAATGGTGTATTTTATATATTAGCTAATACATTTTAACTAACATGTTTTAAACCCCTACTGTAGACAAAGCAAATTGTACATTAACACACTTTATCAAAAAAATGTTTCTTGCATTTTCATCTGAATACACAGGATTCAGAAGCAAAGTGCTGACAGTATAACCTTCATTATGGTTAAGTAATCTCTCTCCCCCCACACACACTATAACCTGCAGTTTCAATGAGAATAATTCAGATTGTCCTTGTTCTGTCTTCATGGCAAAGACCTACGCTTAGTTCTTAAGACAAGGTGCAGACTTGTATCTTGCACTTCTCACTTCTTCCCTTTGAGTCTGAATATAATATAAATCTTGGTTCTGAAGCAGGTACAGATAACATATCCTTCCCAATGCCATTTGCATTTCCATTTGTTCTGATAATTTCCTTTTTTTAAGCTTCTAATGCATTAGTGAAGAAGCACAGAATAGTGCAAATACATTATTCTAAAATCAGGTATTTTTAAACAAATGCTACAGAGTTTCAAGCATGCTGCATTGAGCAGATCCATTCCTCTGACCTGTTTACATCTGGGTTCCCATCTCCTTCTCATCCCTGGTGTACAACTGAAACTTGTCTCCTTCAGTCCAATATCCAGTTCCTCAGGGACATGCAAGTGTAACTAACAAAAACTAAACAAAATCATCAACAACTTCTTAAATATAAGGCCAAAATCTGCCCAAATCTTGGCTTTGGAAATACATTTTTCCTGCTAATATTTATGTTATTTATTCATCCATCTATTTTTATATGCAAAAAGACTCTTATCCCACCCTGACAAAATATTAAAAATACAAATCATGACAGAAATAACCATTAAAAAAACTCTAGAAAAACACCAGATCCCACAAAACAGAGCCCATCTGAAGAAAGCATATCTAACATCCCCATCCCTGAAGTCTCCACAACCTTCTTCACAACCCATATGCTTCTGTTCTTTCCAAATGTCAGTCCAAAAAGACAGGCTTTGCAGCATGCCCTCTAGCTCAGCATATAACCTTCCTGTTTTACAGCCATACAAAATTCCTGGACTCATCACAAATGTCTATTTATTATTTTGTGAATTTGGTGTTGGTATAAGATTAATAGTTTTAGATATTGGAGTTCTGATTCCGATGGACTAGATACAGTATAGGCAATGGTAGTGAAAGTTTACTCAGTACTTCTCTCTTGATCTTGACTGTTGGGGAGAGTGGGGAGCCCAGTCTCCAGACCACTCTGTCCTCTGCTACAGCTAGGTAGTTAGTTATCCATTATGGGGGTGACTTTTGGGATGTGGACCCATATCTATGGCCCTCATCATCATCACATCTCACAACTGTTAATGTTTATGCTCAGAACACCTTGGTAATGAAGATAAGTATTATCCTCACTTTACAGATGGAGAACTGAGGCACTGGGTATTTTAAATGACTTGTCCAAAGGAATACAGGAAGTATATGGCTGACCCAGGATTTGAACCCTGATCAGAGTACCAGTCTAGTGTTCTATCCACTATTATTTGTTTGAATTACGTAGAAGCCCCAGTCATAGCCCCCCATTGTGTTAGGTGCTATACAAATTCAGAACAAAAAGATGGTCCTTGCTGCTCCAAAGAGTTTACAATCTAAGAATAAGACAGCAGACCACAGGTGGACCAAGAAAAAGGCAGAGAAGCACAGCACAAGCACCAATGAGACAATATTAGTCAGCACTACACCATCCTTCTTCCCCTATCTACTAAGCTATGAACTGAAACCACGAAGGTCATGTATACACTACAAACTTTGGTCGACACAAGTTACCTTGGCATAAAGCTGCCACAGTTAGTCTATCACATGTGCGCATGCACACTTGGCATATTGCATCAGTGCTGCCTGTACTCAGCAGTAGTGCTTATGTTCATGCACAGTGTGGTGCACTATGGGTAGGTATCCCCAGGTGCAACCTACCACCATCGAGTGCACTGTCTTTTGGAATGTTTTGGCAATCCATGGTTAGATAGAAATGAGTCGTGCAGGGGTGAATGGGAGCAAGGGGTCAACTTTCCAGCATGAAACTATCTCCATCCCATAATGTCATCTCTATCCCATAATTTTTGCGCTTTTTTTAGAAATCCCATGAACCCATGCAAGCCTCGTCATTGCCATCTCTGACAGAAGCATGGACCCAGGGAACACACTACCCATACATAAAGTACGCAGCTATGTAGGGCACCAGGAAATTTCCTGGTGCCCTGCGCAGCTGCATGCTGCTCCAGCCCCAGCCCCGCCTCTTCTCACCCCTGCTCCACCCCCACTCCACCCCTTCCCCAAAGCCCCCGCCCTGCTCTGCCCTGTCCCTGCTCCACCCCATCCCCGCCTCTTCCCGCCCCTGCTCTGCTCCAGCCCCTCCCCTACTCCCCTGAGGACTGCAGCAGGGCCGGGCCTGCACTCACCGGCGCAACCTTCTCCTTTGTATCTTACTGTCAACTGCTACCAAGGGATATGGCAAAGAACCGTCTCTTACATAATCTCCTTACATCCTGATGCCCTCTCTGAGAATGAAATTAACATTGAAATGCTGCACCGCCTTACGTAATGGAAAAGTTGTATAGAATTGAGAGAATTTTTTATTAATTTCTGTGGGCTGTTCAAAAATATAGAAAAAATATCAATCACTGTTACGAAATTCTATAGGATGGTTTTTAAAAACTACATAAAGTTATTTTCTATTAAACTCTGTTGGTAAAGTAATCTCTATGCAATGTTATTTTACAGAGCCCTACTGGTTTAATCCCTACCAAATTCCATTGGAATTTCAAAAAACTGTAGAAAGGATATGACTGTCAATTCAGTAGGTACAGTAATCTCTATTCAATCTTATTCCATTTCTACAGAGCTCTGTTTAATCTGTTTCCCAAAAGGGTGTGGGCCACAGATTTATCTCTCTAGAGCTTCAGACCAGCCCTGACAGGTATTAAATATTTACATTTTGAATGTGGTTGTTTGTTTTCCCTGACTTGACATGGCTTTTTTAAAATGCACTGCTGCACTTTTGAGGCACCCGTTTCAAAATGCTGCATATCCTGAAATTTATACAAAATATATCCCCACAACATGTATTTCTCTATCCAGCTTTGTTCTGTCTTGTTTTTGCACAGTGAGTTTGTACTGCTGAAGTATGAGGAAGTAAAATAAGACTAAACCGTCCTAATTGCTCTGGGAGTCATTTCTATTGCAGAGCTCCCTCCAAGCTCCAAACTCTAATGCAGGTAATCACTTAAGGCCTCACTATCACTATCTTACCCAATATATTAATGTACTGTACATGCAGCCAGTACACAGAATAAGAGCCTGTTTTTGCTTCCATTATCTTCAGTGGGAGCAGGATTAAGCCCTAAATCTTCCCTTGTGTTATAAAATTACCAATAGTGCAGCTCAGTGGTTGTTCTCACTCATTCCTCCCACTCTTTGGAAGAGAAGGAAAAGCAGATTCCTCTTATAGTGATTGGGAAGGATAAGCTAAAGGCTTGTGATGAGTTAGAGTCAGCATTTTAAACATGTTGAACATACGTATTTTAAGTTTCTAAATAAGGGATTGCATACTTTTGTTAAAAATTTAAAAAACCTGAATATATCTTAAGAATGTAACTAGGGTAAAACAGGATTGTAACCACTACAAAATATATCTCCACTGACCATAAAATACTGGTAACTTGAGACACATGTCTAATAAATTGATAGTAATGTAAGAAATTGGTATGGCCCCTATTCTGCAAACATATACCTAACTACCCTTATGCCTTTGAGTAGTCCCGTTGTACTCAAGCATTACCATTTTTCAGAGTTAAACTTTAACTAGACATATAAGGTTATTTTTTAATGAAGTAAATTCCATCCTGTGTGACAGAAGGTAATGAGCTGTCCTTTCCCTTATACAGTAAACAACACCTTTTGTAAGAGTAAGCCTTTTCCAAAAGTCCTGTAACTTTTTGCATTTAAATCACTACTGTAGATGAAGGATTTACATTTGTATGTCTGTTGCTGTTATAAGGCCCCACTTTTTGACTGTTTACATCTACTCTTGGTCTACCCTACAGAGTTAGGTTGCTCCCACTGATGTAAGTCACCCACAACACTAACCTAATAACTCCACTTCTGCAAGAGGCATAACGCTTAGGTCGATGTAGTTAGGGCAACGGAGTGTCTGTGTAGATGCTGCGTTACTTACATCACCTTTTAGCTGTCAGCCCCACGCAGGGCGCACAGCTGGAGCCCCAGCCCCGGGGGGGAAAGGAGGGGGCTCCAGCTGTCAGTGCCCCACACAGTTAAGTTGTTGGAAGTGCTCCTGGTGAGGATGTGCACCACCGACAGAGAGGATGTAGTGTGGACATGAACCACCGCAGTACTATAATTACTGCAGTGACTGTAGGTCAACCTAACTTAGGTCATTATAATTTTGTAGTGTCGAAAAGGCCCTAAAGTGTAGAAGTAAAGCTGCATTCCATCTGATCAACTCTAGAAACCACTGTTCCAGAACAGAAGGGTTGATTCTTTATGGAACTATCACTGTTTATAGTACCTGCAAAGTAGCTTGTTTTACTTAAGAAAAGCAAAGGAAACTTAAAGAATTACTTAAATAAATAAATATGGAACTAGACATAGAAGCTTCTCCTTTCTTGTTGTTGCAATTTAGTATTGGTTTAAATACTGGGATTGGGGATGGCTGAGCCTCATGGAGTTAAAAGGTGTGTAAGGCCTTCAAAATATATTTGTGGGGGGGAGAGGGTTCAAGAGTTTGCAAAAAACTAATTTGAATTCATAATATTTTTTTCCTTTGCTTTAAGCATCTCTGTTTTTAAATGGAAAATTCATTTAAATTAAAAGGGGTTTCATACCAAACGAGAAGTCTGTGCTATGCATTATGGACAAGACCCTTCCCAAGAGCTAGGTTGGCACAATGGGTTCCAGGTATATGCTATATGGAATAAATACACAGTTTACATCAATTAGTATATTTTATTTTGCTTCTCCACTTCTTTTTTCCCAGAGTTTCTCCTACTGAGAACACTAGAGATACAGTCAAATTTCCAACCCACACTATTCCAGTAGGTTTGGAATTACGCAAATAAAGTTTGTCCATGCATAACTGGAGTAACAACATAAGTTTAGGACACGAGATACATTCTTACATTTTTGTGGTTTGCATAGGCTCTTTCCATATTCTCTCTTTAATTAATCTCATGTCACTAGCTTTTCACTTTCTCCCACTAGTTACCTAATAATTCCATTTTCCGTTATGAGCTTAAAACATGAAACAAAGCAGAGTTTTAGGATATTGCTCTACAGTAACCACCACACACAATAGGGATTCTCAACCTTTTTCTTTCTGAGGACCTGCCCCTCCCCCCCCCCCCCCCCCCCCGCTATAAAAACTCCATGGCCCACCTGTGTCACAACAACTGTTTTTCTGTATATAAAAGCCAGGGCCAGCATTAGGAGGTACCAAGCAGGGCAACTGCCTGTGGCCCCATTCCATAGGGGCCTCCGCAAAGCTACATTGCTCAGGCTTCGGCTTCCACCACAGGTGGCAGGGCTCAAGGCCCCAGGCTTCAGCCCCATGCAGTGGGGCTTCAGCTTTCTGCCCTGGGATCCAGCGAGTCTAATGCTGGCCCTGTTTGGCAGACCCCCTGAAACGTGCTCGCAGCCACCCAGGGAGTCCCGGACCCCTGGTTGAGAACCGCTGATCTACAGTATTAGTTTAGCACACTCTATTCCTCACGCATTGAGATCTGTTGGAAGTTGTTAGACTAAATATTCATATTACAAAATCTGTAAAAAAATATATATGAAGGGTGAGACTAAAACAAATAAATGCACAGTTCACAATTCAGACTAATACATTGCAAGCAGGTGCAGAAAGGTAATTAAAAGAGGTTTTGTATTGTGCTTAATCCATTAATTTGCTTGCTGTTGTAATGGGTTTCTTATAACAGTAAGTTATTTAGTATAGCTTTCTAAATATAGCTTTTTTTTAACTGAACAAGAGGAACACCACAAAGGAGACAGGACAGAGTAAGTAACATTTTAGGAACGGCAAGCAAGGTTGCAATTAGTCATCAAGTTAGGCTATCTGCACCCTAGCCTTCTTTCTAAAAAAATTGCTTCCCACCTTGGCTAACACTGGGGCAGCTATACTACATGTTGCCTCTGGGGTAGTGCTAGTGTTTGCACAGCCCCTGGTGTTTTAGCCATGTGGTCTAACACTACTCAAAGCCCCCCCATACAACACTGTGGAGAAAGTAAAATGCTGGTGGCTCCTGCTGATACCAGTGGTGGAAAGCTTTTCAGAAAAATATCTTGTGTAGACAGCATTTAATAAGGGTAAGGAAAATAGCATATCCTTAAACAAAACCAGCCAAAACAAAATAGGTCTCACACACACATACCTGAAACTGCTTCCTGAGAGAGACACCTTGTGTACACTGGTATCAGAACCATTTTAGCTACTACTGCTTGATGCCATCAGGATTCAAGGATACCAGAATCATGGAAGAGATTTATTTTTGTCATACGACTATACTTTAAAACAGTGGTATACACTACCAAGAGAGGCGGGTGAGATGGAGGGGGAGGAGGCAGTCTATCACATAGCTCGGTAGTGCAGTTTTCAGGTGGAAAAAATCCCTTTTCCTTTGTTGGCATAGAATGGTGTCTTGATGACAACGATGTATAAGAGCTATCACTGCTCTACTGTGTACATGGTATTGTATGCAAGTAACAAAATAATGAAGAAATAGTTGGTGACTGTCTCATATACTAAAATCTAAAAAAACAATCTTCTTCCTCCCCCCCCCTTTTTTGCCCCCTCTTACTTTCTCAGCTTGCCCTCTGCTTTTCCCATTCCCTTTGTGGGGGGGGGGGGGGAGGGATGACGACAACTAGCATTTCTATAGCACATGCCATCCCAAGGGCTTTCAAGCCACCTCACAAATTATGGATCCAGGGCTGCTCCCAGTGATTTCAATGGTAACATTCCTACTGGATTTCAGAGGGGTCAGAATTATACACCTGTGTATGTATACAGAAATAATTTCAACAATCTCTAAAATACAGCTACCTGTGCAACAGGAAACATTGAAACTGTTCAACATTATGCAGCAACACTACATAAAAAATGTAGGACAGAAAGTGAAGAGGAAAATCATATCCAATTCAAAATGCAAAGGGAAATTAGGTCAGAAGTGGCTAACAATTTGTCCTGGACACCAGTATAACATCTCTCTAAGTCCTACAAAAAGTGCCACGGGATCTTTAATGACCACATATGAACAGGTGTTCGATTTTCTCTCTTATCCAAAAGATGAAGCTTTCAACAGCACAGAAGACATTTTGACAAATGGTATACATTGCTATATGAGGCGTGGTTTTCAGCAAGTTTGCAGAGGACTGAAGGAATTTATTTTGCCTAGAGACACTTAGCTAGAGCTAAACACAGTAGTTATTTTGCAAAATCCTTAGAAGAGCCTTAGGTGAATTCTTGGTGCATGTTTCAGCTGATGACACAGTAGTGTGAAAGCTTTAAGATTTCATATTCTTCACTGGAGAATTCAGACTGAAATGCTGCAATACACAGGTATCTGGGTGTTTAAATTACTGTCTTTGGAGGGCATAAGCCCCTCTAAATACTTTCATAGCCCTGCAGGAAATCATTAGTCCCAGCTGATCAGAAACTATTTCTCATAGATGATAGGGCTTAAAGAGAATTAGGACAGTGCTTATTCTTTTAGGCTACTACCTCAAAAAAGAGGAAATTGGCCTTTAAAATAAAGTTAAAACAAAGCATCAGTCTAAAATGAGAGGTTTTGAAAGTATATTTTCTAATATAGCTTGTCAGATAAGATCATAACCATGTACAGATGTTTGTTGATCTGTGCGAGCTAACAGGTTTTAATTTTAACATTTTTATAACCAAGACTTATAGAGCAATGTCTGTTAGTATACATGAACATGTCCTCTGACTCTTCTACCCTCTCTCTCCTAGTTATTGGTCATTGCCTAGACAACAATGTAACCCTCTTTCAGAAATGGCATACTTTCAAAGGTAAACTTGATGATCAAAATTTTTTTTAATCTGCTAATACACCAAGTGCTGGTATTTGGTGTTAATCACACCGATGTCAAATCCAAGTAATAGAATTATTTCCTAATTCCCCTCACAATTAAAAAAAGACAGTGACCAGAATACAGGTTTCCCTTTCTTATGTTTTGCTACCACAGCACGTTTCACAAAGTGCTTCCTTTTGGCTTGACGCTACATATGTGACGCATAACATAAACACACACAGTATGGACTTGCATATTTGGTACATCCCTAATGCAATGGCAGAATATGATGGAATGCTCGATCCACACTTGTGGTCTGGATCAAAGGAGTAGAAAAGAACATCTTTGGGAATTAGTTTGCCTATTTCTGACAGACCTTACAAACCACACACACACACACACACACACACACACATACACACAAGGGGAGGACATGGGACAGCAGGATTTATGGCTATTGTGACTAACAAATAACGTAAAGTGAATCTCAAATAAACTGGGTTTAAATTTAAAAAAAAAATCTAAAGGATGAGTTGCTTTCAATTAGAGAAAGTGGGTCAAATTTTGCCTCATTTATACCTTTTAAGACCTTCCTTAAAGGCTGCAGGATCAAGGCTTTAATTTATTGTTCAATTCAAATTTCAGCTGAAGGCTAGATTTGGAGAGCATTAAGATATTTGCTGTTTCAGACTGCACCTGCAAACTTCTCTGATAAAGTTAAATGTCACACACAAAATAGCCCTGTTGAGGTATTCCCTGAACAGAGGCCCTCTGCTCAAAAGCTGCTCTGTCTGTTACGCTCTCCTCCCTTGCAATTACTGCAGTTCGCTACTTGTCTGTATTCATAGCCCATATGCAAGCCAGCTAAGGCAGGGCATTTTTAAGACACATAATGTGTTATGTCCTGTTATTTCTGGAGTCATAAACAAAGCAACATTATAAATACCCCTGTATGAAATACAGGGTAAATGAACCCACTGAAATAAGCCCTTACATACTGGATATCTGTTATGGGATCAGATTTGTGTGGTAAAAAAGGTGCTGCATCACCAGTGGTAAAATCATTTAAAGGCAGAATGGAGGGGAAAACTTTGTATTGTATGCCCAGGCACTGTGCAGCAGTGGACAGGTGAGCCCAAGGGACTAAACCGAGCCAAGCAAGTGTAAGTGGCCATCCTATATAAACACACAAGAGTACATGTGAAAGACACAAGGACAAAGGCCATGTCCCTTCAGTCATCTAACACATTGGGTATATAATACAGGTAATTGCATTTCTTTAAGTGTCACACTGATTTTATAAAATGTTTGTAACTGATGGATAATATCCTGATCTGTGTGACTGCTTATCCCTGCTATCTGCACTTCTGGAACTTTAGAAAACTATTTTTAACAACATGTTTCTTTAACTAAAGTTAGCCACTTAAATTATCTGTGGCTGTTTTTCGATAAGATAGCTCAGTGGTCCCCATAACTGTACCTTGACATCTTTTCAGAGGCTGTGACTGTTGTGGATGTAAAAGAGGGCTCAAGTGTGTGCAGAAGCTAACTCTTAGCTTGTCTTTCTGCAGCTGTCTCTCTGCTGCACTGCCAGGAAAAAGCAGAATGCAGTGACACCGGACACCAGATTAACCACCGTTGAGTGATCTCAATAAACTGTGAAACAGGAAACCACAAACATAAATGCATAGGAGTAGTCTCCAAGAAAGGGAAAGGAAGGCTTCCCCAAGAACATATTTAGGCACCTAAATAAGTGGCCCAATTTTCCGAAGTGCTGAGCGCCCAGCGCAGTGTTGCCAACTCTAGATGTAGTGGTTTCTTTGAAGTCCCTGCTCCGAGAATCATATGACTACATGAGAATCTCAGCTTTCCATTAAAAATGTTTCAGAGAAAAGCTTGAACTCCGGAAGGAAAAATCTATTAATCTAATCTATTAATCTAAGGACCCCAAATTTTATTTATTAAATCATTGTTTTAAAATCAATTTCAATATTTATTAGGGCCTGATAATGATTTCTGACTGCTTGGGTTTGGCAATATTGGGCGGGGAGGAAGTATTTAAAAAAACTTTAATAAGCAATATGCTAGGTGAGTGGCAGAAACCACTGATGCGGTTGACTTAATGTACCCTTTCTAAACACACACATATGAAAGCTTATTATATCTACTTTAAGATGAGGTATGATATGGAGCTGTCAAGTGGTGCCGTTACCATAGAGATGGGAATAAACAACCACACCATGAACATGTTAAAATGATCACTTGAAATATTTGCATTCATTTCTGTTAGTTTAATGACTCCATGTTTCTTGGAGCAGTTCCTCCAAGCAGTTGCTCCAGCTTCTGGGAGGTAATGCAGCCCCCCAACCACTTCATTTCTTGCTCCTCCTTTTATGAGGATCAGCCAGTTAAGCCTGTAGGGCTTTTCCCAGGTGCAGGGGGCAGGGCTAATCAGCCAGCCAGGTAGCTGCCAGCCTCTGACTTCAGTGGAATGGTATCCTTATATCTTCACAGACAGCCATGGCATCTCTGATGTATACTCTGCTTTCTTTGTTGTGTGCTCTTAGCTTATGGAGTTTTTCAGCTTGAGCTTTCAGCTGATGCCCTAATTCAGTTTTGTCTGTTCTTCCCATTGTTCCATCAGCATGGAAGAGGGACATAGTTACAGGTCCTACCTGGGTGAATAAGAACAGTTGCCATTGAACCATCACCTCTGAATCTTGCTAAGAACAGGGGTCTGCGGAAAACAATTTCTGGATTGATAGTTGCTGTGATAGTCCCTGCCTTGCCAGATTTAAATTTTGTCTTCTTGACCATGTCCACAAATAAAGTGCCCCTCTCACAAACCTCACCATTTGTTCATTACCATCATCTGCTGCTGTCAATAGAGACTCTTGTACGTCTGATGTTACATGCAGTCCAGCAGATATGTTCATAAGCACCTCTGGATGTGACTCATGTTGATGACATGGCTGGAAAGAGCTGTAACATGCTTTTCATCCCTCTTCAGTGCAGAAGCAATGACTTGTGTACTTTGTCTTCACTACTTCTTGTTAGGCCACTTCTTTCTATCATAGCTTTTGCCTATTCATAATATGAAACTGTGTATTGTCATCTCTAACACTAATACTAACCTGTGCATAAGTGTCACTGAATTAAACTACTTTCTAGAATATTTTAAAGGCTAGTACTGCATGCATAGGCAATTACAAATTAAAACCTTCTACCAGGCAGACTAGATGCTACATTGTATGTACAAAAGCTTACAAATGGAGAAGCATTACATTAGAAATTCACATACATTTATATCTATCCACTATGCAGTATACACCATGGTACACACTCTACTGCTACTCGTGCAGAGTGAGACTATCTGATCAACAAATTTCAATTGAAAATATAGAAAACTATTATAATCACTTGTGAGATACTTTGACAATAAGAATATGCAATTTGAAAACATTTCATATTATTATATTACAAAATGTTGATATTTGCCATTTTTGCCCCGCACTAAACAGCTTCATAATTTCTGGGAGGAAAAACTTGCCCATGCAAAACTAATAAAAATCTTTTAATTCATTGTTGTTTGGTAGCTTTCACTAGTAAACACCACATTAAGGTGTTGAAATTAACTTAATAAAAACTGTGGTCATAGTGACGTTGCAGTCTTTCTGGAACCGGGCAAAAAACTGACATTTTCTTCTTTTGGGTACCATTATTTCATTTTGCCTACAGGCTTATGTCACCACTTGATAGCTCCATATCATTCCTCATCCAAACATACATGGCTTTCAAATTATATATGATGTAGGTGTGTGTACGGTGGATACATTAAACTCCAAAAATATGGCCCTTTTTGTATAATTGCCACCCACCTACTCTACCATAGTTCAATGGAAGTCCAAATAATTGTTAATGAAAATTATTAGAATGAGGTTGAATGAAACTGGGTGTATGATGCACTCATATTGTTATGTTAGGGCAGAAAGCCTTGTCTCAGAGTGGGTAGTGAGATAACAGCTTCTTATGGATTCTCTCATTTTCATCTAAACCAATGATATGGAGCATATTGTGTACTAACACCTTAGGCTGACATTAACAAACACAATGAAGAGACCACTTGTGAAACCACTCCCTTCTTTCTGCAGCTGATCCAAGCACCCCCTTTCTGTCAATGAAACAATGGAGGGGATATCTGCAGTGGCAGTTCAGGGCAGTGCTTGGCACACAGACAAGAGGCAGGAGAGCTAAAAACTAAGTGAGGGGAAAGTGAAAGGGAGGTTTTTAAAAAGATCTCTCTGAAATTTAAAGCAGAGAAGGGGAATTAAGAGCAATGAAAATGGGTTAAAAGATTAATCTACCAAAGTATATGTGAGAACCAATGTATAAAGCTTCAATTTACCAGCCTCCACTCTCTCTTACTGTTTATTTAGTTGTTGTAGAGATTACTAATTTATATTCTTATGTTGAGGTTCCAGCTGCTCCAGTCATTCCAAGTTTCATGTGACTGGGGTATCAAAATATATAATTACTTTTAAAGCTCCAACTTCACTGCTGCTTGTTCCAGTTTTAGGTCAAGATGGTAGTCCTTATGAGCACCCAAGAGTTCTCCTTGATGCTCCCTACTCTGAGATCTCTCCTGAATAGTGTCTGTTGCTATTGGCATTTCTGTTCCTGTTGCTCATCTCTAGTCGGTTAAATGTTGGCAATTAGCCCTCCATATTTGTCTGAGGGCATTATTGTTCTTCTTTGAGTGATTGCTCATGTGTATTCCACAGTAGGTGTGTATGCTCGCCACGTGCACCGGTGCCGTAAGTTTTTCCCTTAGCAGTACCCGTAGTGGGGGAGCCCCGCTGCGACCCCTGGAGTGGCGTCTCTATATCGTGCCATAAAGGGGGCTGCGCGCTCCCCCCACCCTCAGTTCCTTCTTGCCGCCAGTGAAGGTAGTCGGAACTTTGTGCTCCAGCATTGCTGTAGCATCTATCCTTAGTAGTATGATCTTCGACCGTAAATAGTTTTCTATAGTTAGTGGCCTGGCTCAGGGCATGCCCCGAGCCCCAGGCTTCAAGTCGTGCGACTCATGTCGCAATTCCATGCCCAGAAGCGATCCATACTCTCAGTGTCTTCGCTGTCTGGGCGGGGCTCACAGAAGTGAGCGCTGCAAAATCTGTAAGTCGTTCAAGCCCCGGACTAAGCACGAACGAGATATCCGACTCTGGGCCCTGCTTATGGAGTCGGCATTGGCCCCGGCACCGGCGCGCCGACCCGACCCAGCGCCGGGCACCGCATCCTCGGTGTGGAGCGAAGCCCCATCCACCAGTCGGCACCGCTCCCCCACTAAGAAACAAGGCAAGACCAAGCGGCACCGAGACAAGGACAGGGGTGAGGCCGGACCCGAGTTGGGCAGCCCACGATCCCTCTCGGGACCCAGACCTCTGACTCGCGTTGAGCGGAGTAGTCCGGCCCCGTCTGCGCATGCCTCTCCGGTGGTGAGAATGCCATTGACGCCGGAGGCAGCTCAGGCAGCGTGTGATATCCTCATCCTGCTGGTGCCAGGCGTGCCGCCCAAGTCGGGCCCCCGGTCCCAAGGGAAGCCGCCGCTGGGCGCTCACCAACCCTCCCCTGCCAGGTCGGAGGTTGATGTCTGGGCTCGATCTGCTGGGCCTTCCCATAGCCTGCGGCAGATCTCCACTCCGTTGACTCCACTCTCCGCTCGTCACCTGAGAGCGAGTCTCTGGAGTCTTCCTCTGCCCAGAGGGGTCGCAGGCGCTGGGACAGAAAGCGTCGACGCTCCTCTTCCACTCAGAGTGATAGCAGATCTCGACGCCATCGGCACCGCCGCTCATACCACGGCGCGCGCCATACTCGGAGTGCATCCCGATCGGCACCGGCACCGAGGCGTCGTAGCCATGGTCGCCGAAGGGATTCCAGACATAGCTCCTCCGACATGTACATCTCCTCGTCGTCGAGCTCCAAATCCTGCGTTCTGAGCCGACATGGCGGGGACCGGTCCAGCCACTCGTACGGCACCGTGCGCTCCTTGGTAACTTCGGCCTCGGCTCCCAGCTGTCCTTCCCCGGGCCGCATTGTCCCTCAAGAGCAAGCAGCTCTCCTAGGACCTCAGAGGGCTCAGTGGCAAGGGGCACCCTGGCAAGGACAGTGGTGCCAGTGGGCACCGTGGCCCCAAGCGCCCGCACCGGCAAGGCCCCGTTCAGTGGCTGGGGCGTCCCAGGTCCACTTTGCATCCCCGTCTTGGCATCGAGAGCAGTCCTTGGGTACCGAACCACCGGCACCGCACCCGGACCCAGACGCAGAGTGCGACCCGATGGTACCACCCGACGCCCTAGGGGCGGTACCGGTCGTCTCGTCAGCACTGGACGAGTCCATAGCGGCGCCGCCCCCTCCTTCTCAGGAGGATTTTAAGGCTCATCAAGAGCTTCTCCGACGCATAGCCGCAAATCTCCAGCTCCTGGCTGAGATGCAGGAGCCGTCGGACACTTTGTTTAATGTCCTGTCCTCCTTGGCACCGGGCCGTGTGGCCCTGCCACTTCACCAAGGGGTAGCCAATATTTCTGTCGGGCTCTGGCAAACCCCTGCCTCTCTTCTGCCCATTTCTAAGAAGGCAGAGCGGAAGTACTTCGTGCCAACAAAGGGGCATGAGTACTTGTACACTCATCCTGCCCCGAATTCACTGGTCGTGGCGTCCGTGAACCACCGTGAAAGACACGGCCAGCCTGCGGCCAGCCTGCACCCACCCCCAAGGATAAAGACGCCAGGAGACTAGACACTTTTGGGAAAAAAGTTTATTCTTCTGCGAGTTTCCAGCTCAGGGTGGCAAACCATCAAGCACTCTTGTGCAGCTATGATTTTAACTTGTGGGGGTCTCTGCCGAAATTTGAGCTTTCCCTCCAAGAAAAGGACAGGAAGGAATTCAAGGCTCTAGTCGACGAAGGTGCGGTAGCGGTGAAAGCTGTGCTCCAGGCAGCGTCGGATGCGGCCAACACAGCGGCTCGTTCGATGGCCTTGGCTATCTCCGTGCGACGGGCGTCGTGGCTCTCGCTGTCGGGGCTGTCCGTGGAATCCCAGTCCCTCATGCAGGACCTGCCCTTTGACGGAAAGGCCCTATTTGCGGACCAAATGGACACTCGTTTGCATGGGATGAAGGACTCCCGCACCACCCTGCAGACTCTCGGCCTGTATGTCCCGCCAGCCACAGACAAACCCAGGCCGCAGCCCTCAGCTCTCCCCATAAGGGGCAGATACGAGCCCCCGCCTAAGAGGCCTAGGGACCAGAGGTGCAGGTCACAGCACCAGTCCCATTCGGCCCCACGCCCTGGCCCCTTGAAGGACAACAAGCAGGGGAAAAGGCGTTTTTGACTCTTTGCGGGGGGCCACCGGGCCTGTTGCCAGGGAAGCCCCCCAGTTAATAAAGTTGGTTTTTGGCAACCGTTTATCTGCCTTCCGAGTGCAATGGTCCCGTATAACGTCAGACCGGTGGGTCCTCAGTACCATCTCCCAGGGGTACATGCTGCAGTTCGATTCACCCCCACCCCGCCATCCTCCGTCCCGCGATTTCCCCGGAGACCCGGAGCACGCCCTCCTTCTAAATCAGGAGGTGACGCGCCTCCTCACCCTGGGCGCGGTGGAGAGGGTACCTCACGAATTCCAGGGCAAAGGGTTTTACTCCCGGTATTTCCTGATCCCGAAGGCGAAAGGCGGGCTCAGGCCCATCCTCGACCTGCGGTATCTCAACCAGTTTCTGGTCCGCTGCAAATTCTGTATGGTGTCCCTGGCCTCTATTGCTCCATCCCTAGACCCGGGGGATTGGTTCACAGCCTTGGACCTCCAGGATGTGTATTTCCATATCCATATTTTCGAGGGCCACAGGCGCTTTCTCCGCTTACTGGTAGGGAGAGACCACTATCAGTTTACGGTCCTTCCCTTTGGCCTTTCCACGGCCCCCAGGGTTTTTACCAAATGCATGGTGGTAGTGGCAGCCCACCTCAGGAGGAATGGATTGCAGATCTTCTCCTACCTGGACGATTGGCTGCTCAAGGGCAGGTCTCAGTCCCAGGTGCAGGCGCAGATGAAATTCCTGCTAGATACCTGCACGAGTCTAGGCCTAGTGGTAAACAAGGACAAGTCCACGTTAGTCCTGGTTCAGCGCATACACTTTATAGGGGCGCTGTTAGACTAGGTGGGGGCCACGGCCTCCCTCCTCCGGGACAGGTTCGAGATGCTCAAAGGTCTCATCGCCTCGGTCACGGCCTTCCCTGTGACGACGGCACGGGTGTGTCTTCAAATCCTAAGCCATATGGCAGCATGCACCTCAGTGGTGCGACACGCCAGGCTCAGGATGAGGCGCCTCCAATTCTGGCTGGCTTCCCAGTACTCCCAGTCCAGGGACGGCCTGGACAAGGTTGTCACGTTGCCACCCAATGTAGTGGCCAACCTGCAATGGTGGTCCCTCCCCAGCAACATGCTTCACGGTATCCCCTTCTGGGAGACCCCACCCTCACTAGATCTGGTGTCGGATGCCTCAGACCTGGGCTGGGGAGCCCATGTGGGATGCTTCAAAACCCAGGACAAATGGTTGCCCTCGGAATTGTCCCTGCACATAAATGTCAGGGAGCTCAGGGCGGTACGCCTGGCGTGTGTGGCTTTCAGCCGGCACCTAGGGGGAAAGGTGGTCAGAGTCCTCACGGACAAAACGACCGCGATGTATTATAT
Organism: Terrapene triunguis; assembly: GCF_002925995.2. NCBI lineage: Eukaryota > Metazoa > Chordata > Testudines > Emydidae > Terrapene > Terrapene triunguis. The sequence continues at coordinate 5,205,033 of NW_020664583.1, forward strand.
CAACAGGCAAGGGGGCACACGTTCCGTGGCCTTGTGCCAGGAAGCCCAGCTCCTGTGGGAGTTCAGTATAGCCCACAACATCTATCTGAGGGCTTTTCACCTGCCCAGCAAGCGCAATATGCTCGCGGATCACTTAAGCAGGGTTTTCTTCCAACAGCACGAGTGGTCTCTACACAGGGAGGTGGCCAAGAGGCTCTTCCTGGAGTGGGGCACTCCCCAGGTAGATCTTTTTGCCACCGTCCAGAATCGCCTCTGCCCTCGGTTCTGCTCCAGGGTGGGAGAGGGCGAAGGGGCGATATCGGACGTGTTCCTAATTCCATGGTCGGGCCACCTGTTCTACGTCTTTCCGCCTTTCCCCCGATAGGCAAGGTCCTACAGCAGGTGAAGGCAGACACGATTATCCTGATAGCCCCGGATTGGGCCCGTCAACACTGGTACGGGACCCTCCTGCAACTTTTAGTGCCCCCCCCAACGCAGGCTGCCGCTTCGACTGGACCTCCTCTCCCAGGAGGGAGGATGTCTCCTCCACCCCAATCTGACCGCGCTTCACTTGACAGCGTGGCTGCTCCATGGTTAAACAAGGAGGAGGGGAGGTGTTCTGAGGATGTTAGACAGGTTCTGTTTGAGAGCAGGAAACTGTCCACACGAGGAACCTACCTGGCCAAATGGTATCGGTTCTCCATGTGGGCGAGGGAGAGGGGCTCCTCCCCCTCCTCCGCATCTATCCAGCTCATCCTCAATTACCTCCTGTACCTTAGGACCCAAGGGCTGGCGCCCTCCTCAGTCAGGGTACACCTTGCAGCCATTTCGGCTTTCCACCCCCCGATGCAGGGCCACTCGGTGTTTTCCCACCACATGACATCCTGGTTTTTAAAAGGGCTGGATCGGGCATTCCCTTATGCCAGACCCCCGGTCCCGCTCTGGGACCTGAACCTAGTCCTCTCCCGCCTCACGGGTCCCCCCTTTGAACCCTTGGCCATGTGTTCCTGGTCCCACTTATCTTGGAAAGTGGCGTTCCTGGTGGCTATCACCTCAGCTCGCCGGGTCTCAGAGCTTAGGGCTCTGACCTCTGAACCCCCATATACAGTCTTCCATAGGGATAAGGTCCAGCTCCACCTGCACCCGGCTTTTCTGCCAAAGATAGTCTCGGCTTTTTGATCAGGACATTTTCCTCCCAGTCCTCTGTCCTAAGCCCCATTCCTCCAATGAGGAACGACACCTGCACATGCTAGATGTGCGTAGAGCGCTGACTTTTTACCTAGACCGGACCAGGCCATTCCGGAAATCCCCTCAGCTTTTCATTGCATCGGCCGAGCGCATGAGGGTTTCCACCCAGCGGATCTCCTGCTTGATCGCCTCGTGCATACGCACATGTTACGACCTGGCAGGGGTTCCCCCGCCTCTTATAGTGAAGGCTCATTCGACGAGAGCTCAGGCCTCATCGGCTGCCTACGTGGCTCATGTCCCTATTCAGGACATCTGTAGGGCTGCTACATGGTCCTCTGTCCACACCTTTTCATCGCACTATGCGATCATCTCCCAAACGTGGGATGACGCTGGGTTTGGTAGGACGGTGCTCCGCCCTGGTAACCCTTAAACTCCTACCCACCTCCATCAGGTATAGCTTGGAGTCACCTACTGTGGAATACACATGAGCAATCACTCGAAGAAGAAAGGACAGTTATCTGTTCCGTAACGCGTTCTTTGAGATGTGTTGCTCAGGTGTATTCCACATCCCGCCCTCCTTCCCCTCTGTCGGAGTTGTCTGGCAAGAAGGAACTGAGGGTGGGGGGGAGCGCGCAGCCCCCTTTATGGCGCGATATAGAGGCGCCACTCCAGGGGTCGCAGCGGGGCTCTCCCACTACGGGTACTGCTAAGGGAAAAACTTCTGGCACCGGTGCACATGGCGAGCACGCACACCTACTGTGGAATACACCTGAGCAACACATCTCGAAGAACGCCAGTTACGGAACAGGTAACTGTCCTTTGCCAATCCGTGTGTGGCTCCTCCTGCTGCTGTTCTTCCTTTCTTCTGTCTCTGCTCTCCAGGGCAGAGAGGGTCACAGGAGGATGTTGGAGAACTGGCCCAGTGTCACAACTCTGACTGGTCTCCTCCTCTGTTTCCCAAAACTTGGTCTACTAACACATTCTGCTTTAGGGTGCTTCTGTGTGGCTGACATGGTTGCCTGGGGAGGAATCTAGTGGAGTCTGGAGATCAAATACAACAGTATATCTTCTAGCCAGTTAAAACGCACCTGCAACATTTTTGCTGGCTGACCCTCAATGAGGCACAGGGTGGATAAATTGTCTGATTTTTTATAAAGGAATTTTTTGGGGGGGGCCCTTTTTTGGCTGAAAACTCCACTTCCTTGTGGAGAAGTAAGATGCCCATCAGCAGGGGACAAGGATTTTTGGAACAGCAGTGTGGCTAACATTCATATTGGGGATGGAGGTGGTGGGGAGACCCCCCAAAAAGATAGGAATAATGGGGTCTTTGCAGGGCCCTCCTGGCTTCTGCCCCCGCTGGGCTGAGAAAGTCACATAGAGACCTTGGTGCAGTGCTCACCTGGTGCTTTTATTTACAGGTTGTGTTCCCACCACCTTTCCACATAGTCCCCTTCTTACAGTCCACCAGCAGGAGAGAGGGCACATGCATGCATGCATGCATGCATGCATCCATCCATCCATCCATCCATCCCCCCCGCCCCCCAGCTCCTCTCCTGGCTTCCTTCCCCTGGGGCTTTTATCCAGCCCCAGTCTGATGAGGCAGCAGCTGTTCCAGCTTCCCCAGCCAGGGCCAGGTGGTCTACCCAGCTCCAATTCACCTCCCTTAATTGGAGCTGGAGTGACAGAGGGTTGGCTAAGCAGTTTTCTGCTTAGCACCCTGTCACAATAGGGCTTTCTGGGGAATCAGGAACTAGAGCCCCCAAGAGACAAGAAGAGGTTTATGTTTGGAGAGACAAAAATTTCCCCCCTTCAAAGAATGATTCTAGGTTTCTAATAGAGAAAGATAAATGGGTGAATGGGAACCCCAGTACAGAGAAGTGGGAGACACTTGCCCAGAGGGTATGTGAGAGCAGGCAGATATTCCAGATCCCCAGGTCTCATGGATATTAGACTCTGATCTGTTTTCAAGGTGGATCTCTAGATCACTTCGGCAGTTCGGGCAGGAGTCCGAGTGGTGCTTTTTTTTTTTTGTGCTTCGGTGCGGCAGGGGGTGCGTGCTCAAAAATTTTTTACTGATAGGGGTGCGCGATCAAAAAAGTTTGGAGACCACTGCTCTAGATCTCTGTACCAACATGTTTCTCTCGCAGTAATGACTGTTTCTGTCTGACCACCATAATACTACACTTTTTTACAGAGGGAGTAGATTGTGATCATCCAGAAGGGTTAACACTAGTGCAGCAAAAGCTTTACCCATCCCAGGACTGAGTATGTTTTTGCCAAAGTGTTGTTGGCGCAGGGAGGAGGAGACTGGTCCCTATACAAGAGAATAAATGCTATTGCTGGATCATCTAGACAACTCAGGTGAGGTTTTAGTGCTAGTTTTTAAAATCTAACATCAGTTACCTGCAATAATCAAAACAATAAAATGTTAAAAACAACCTTCCTTTAACAGTCACTTGGCAGAACTGGCTTTCCTTTGAAAAAACAAACAAAACAAAAAAACAGACACACTGCAGCCAGAGCAGGAGATATGATGGACAGTGACCTTTTCTGCATGGTGGAGTTAGCGACTTCCGTTTGTAAACACTGAAAGATCTAATCTTCACTCACTGATGAGCCCATCAGTCAAATGCCAGCAAAATATTACAGACCCCATGATGTAAAGTCTGGATGCTAGATTAATAATTGCTTTTAGAGAGTGCACCTCGCTTAAAGTAGCACAGTAAAACCTGGCATATTATGTTATGTTGCAGCCTCTGATACTCAGTTCACATTATTGTTCATTTGGACTAATAGCATTTTGTCTGGCTTATAACATCTGTGGATGTAATGTTCATTGTGGATATAAAATGGCTGTTTTCCTTTTCATTAGTACTGTGTGGCTTCATGCATGTCAGTAATATCACATGTGGTTATATCTTTTCATCTTCACCTAGCGGCCTTGCTGATTATTGAGAACTCTATGGCATGAAGGAAATGCAAGATGGTATTCTCAACAACAATCATGCTGAATTACAGGTCACTAACACAAGCCAGCCTATTTCCTTGTTTGAAATAATGTGTCTATAAATGCAGCCTTGCAAAAATGTCACATGCCAGTCCAGGTAAAAAAAATCTACTTGCCTGTCCTTTACCACGATGATAGCAACGAAAGATTAATTCCATTTGCTCATTTAAAAAAAGGCTACTCATTCTATTGAAATTTTGAAAGAGGGATACAACATCCCATATTACTGAGTGAAATTAACAAAAGGACTTACTACAGCATATTTGAATAGAAAATTAAAGAAAATTAAACACCAGAAACATTGCTCATAACCTTCAGTTAACATGCTCTTTAGAGAAGGGGAATGTTCACTTCTCACAAACAAATCAGGAGCAGCACATTATACTCAGTCACAACCATGATATTCTCACACACTCTGAAGCCTGGCTGGCTGAGCAGCAGGCTGCCATTTTAATCTCTGGGGAAGATCACTTTTTAAAAACAAATGCAAATGGATATGTGGGGCAAGAGATCTCATAAACTTGAACTGAAACCCTTGCCAAAAACAGCAGGTCATGTTACACGGGCAGCATACAGGGGGTGTCTGTTTAACAACTTGTCTGTTTCAAGAGATAACATGGAGATCTTCTCTGAAAAGTCAACTGCTATTACTCAAGGTTGGACTTTGTTACTGAAACAAAGAATCAACAGAGTTGCTACCTGCTGCTTAGCTCCCCCTGCCTTGTCAAATGATTCTGACAGTTAAGGTGGGTGTGGAGTGAAGGGGTGTATGTGGTTAATTTTTGAGAGCAACTGAAAACATCATTTTTTTAGAAGCTAAGGGTCACTTTATCTCTGTCTGAGAACTAATGTGGTTGGGTGAAGGGACTAAGGGCTCCCCCAGTCGCCTTCTCGAGCGCATATGACTGTCTGTGATCCCTGAGTACAAGGCAGGTGACACTAAGAACAGACAATTTCCCAATACAAACATTTAAAGCTTGCATTACTCACTTCCTAGGTTGCCTCACTTCCTTCCAATGCAAGGATTACTGTGAGGGCCAACTGCACTAACCCTCCGAACTCAGGAGCCCCCGTGGTTGGGGCACCCCACTAAAGCTAGTGTTATGTTCACTGCTCATGCTCCACTGTCATATGGTGTGAGGCATTAGTTTGTTCTCGTGGCACATAAATTCCCACATCTCCTGATTCAATAGGTTGCAATAGAGAGATCAGGCTGTCTCTCCCCTAACTGTAGCCTTGTTAAATCAGGAAGAGTGGGAAGCTGCAATGAGGGCCAGCAAAACCTTCATCCACTACCTCCTCTGACGAACATGCATGCATGAAATTCTAGGTACATTACTTTGCTGACCCCTGCAGCTTGCAGGGCATAGGAATTTAGGGCAGGAGGGGTAAGTCACACATAGTCTTACACCTTGCAGACATCATGGCCCACAACTGAAAGACTAAACAAGTTTGGCTTGAATTGTTGACTGCTCTTTCTATATGGTGCTTAAATTCTATAGCACAAAACACACTCTAACCATAATTAATTTCCTTGAGGTTGAAGTGGAGGAGGGGACAAAAATAGGCAGATTATAAGGGGAAAAGGAAGTGAGACAAACGCTTCCAACTTTAACTTGTCTATGCTGATTGGTTGGAAAAGCTGTTGCTACACAGACAAACTCAGTCTCCGTGCAGTACCTAATAATCACACACGTCCTAGCTGACTAAAATGCATATTTCCTTTCTGTTGTACAAAGCAGCAGTGTGGCAAACTCTACTTGATTTGAACTACCCAGTGACTAGTTTCCTTCCTTGATTTTTAAAAATGTTTTTATCTAACACATTTGCCTGAAAACACATTAATATATTAATTCAAGCTCTATCTACGTATAAGCAAAACCCTTGAAGTATGGACCTTTTATGTCAAACCATTCAAAGTTATCTTGCTTTAGTTCTTGTTTCCAGAGCAACAGAAGAATACATTTCAAATACCTGCTGATGTATTATCAGATAAAATTCTTTTGAAGGTGCTTGATCACTGGAAGAGGGAAAGAAAGAAGACAGGGCCAAGAAAAGACTATTTCAAAGCATTCTGAATTGAAATTAGCAAGCAGACAAAACACAGGCAAGTAGCTTAGCAAATGCACTTCAACGACTCTTTTATGAAATCAGCTCTCCCTATTTCATGTGACACACACATAGTAAAACTGGCACTGGTACAATTGTTACCTGAGTGCCTGACATTGCTGCTGCTTCCCCTATTCTGTTAGTATATTTGCGGAAAGTCAAGGGTATGCCTTGGCTAGCGAGGGGAGGGGACACATTGCTGTTGGTTCAGCTATGAAATGGAAAACCTAACACACTTCCTCTTCTGCTCCTAATCAAGTAAGACTCAGAGTGTCTGAATGTTGGACAAAAAACATAAAGATCCAGTAAGAGGCCTAAATGTATATCAAGAGAAATACAGATGTCTGAGGCTGTTTATATGAACCTTCAGAAGGGTCATGAGAGTCACTGGTGTATTTTGATCTGACATGAGGAAAACATTCATGTGACTAAGACTGGGCAATGTGACACAAACTACATGGAAACCAGGGAATAAATGAATAAGGATGTCTGGATAAATATGATCAATCACCACACTTCAAACATAACAGTATTAGGGAGTCAATTTTCAGAGGTGGGAACATAATGTACGTATGACAACCAATGATTGCATGTATACAGATATCAGTCATGAGTGGGGATTGAATCAAGATCTCCAGCACTGAGGGCCCAATCCCATTGCAGTCAAAGGAAAGACTTTCCACACAGCCCTTAACCTAAAAAGAGTAGTAACCTGCCTGCCAGTAAGTAGCTTAGTCACCGGGGCCCACGACACAAAGCAAGTATATGAAAGATGCACCCAGTATGCATGTACTGCACCTGGGGAAAAAAAACATATATAGAACAATAAAATAAGAAACTGCATGTGCAAACAAAACACTTAAACTCTCCATTCAATAATGTTGCTACTAGTCCAAATTCTGCAGTCCTTACTTAGGCAAAATTCCTCACTGAGCTAACTCTACTTGGGAATTATAATTGGATAAGGACTGCCAAACTGAATCTTCAATAATCCTATTCTAAGTTACAGTGTCAGGGGCCATTATTGTACAATACTATGGTGTTTTAGATGGGCCAAATTCTGCCCTTGCATGTACATGAGACTCCCTTTGAAACCAGTGGAATCCATATGGTTCTGTGAGCAGAATATAGCAATAATCGTGGAACTAGATGGTGCAGGTTAGTCCCTGAAAAAATATGTGTATGTATTTTTAGTGCTTTCTCCATTTGGAAGTATTTTGATCAAATGTAAGCATAAATCCTTAATGGAAAAATATAATCTGAGCCACACAAAAACCTAGCTATAGCCAGTTTTCAGGGTAGATGAGCTGAAAAATCACCCAGAGACCTGTGCTAGGAAGAAAATTTTGCAGAAATAAAAGTTTAAGTTAATGTTGGAGCAGGAAAGAATTCTGAATGCCTAAGCGGAGTGTAAACAGAAAAGTAAATAAAAATATCCTTCCTTTGCAAGGGCTAAATCCAAATAAATGGAAGCCTCCCTCTGCAAAGGTACAAGACATGGCTTGCTGCATCCTAGTTCGAAGAGTGTAAGTTCAAACAATGGCCTATTTCAGCCTAATTCTGAACTACTACCTTGGCATAATGTTAGAGGATACTGTGTGTCAAGGCTGCTTCCCCACTTTGAACTTTAGGGTACAAATGTGGGGGCCTGCATGAAGACTTCTAAGCTTAACTACCAGCTTAGATCTGGTCCGCTGCCACCATTCCCAAAAGCTAATTCCCTTCCCTGGGAAGCCTTGAGAAACCTTTCACCAATTCCCTGGTGAATACAGATCCAAACCCCTTGGATCTTAAAACAAGGAGAAATTGACCATCCCCCTCCTTTCTCCCACCAACTCCTGGTGAATACATATCCAACCCCCTTGGATCTAAAACAAGGAAAGATCAATCAGGTTCTTAAAAAGAAGGCTTTTAATTAAAGAAAAAGGTAAAAATCATCTCTGTAAAGTCAGTATGGAAAATAACTTTACAGGGTAATCAAACTTAAAGAGCTCAGGGGACTCCCCTCTAGTCTTAGGTTCAAAGTACAGCAAACAAAGATAAACACTCTAGTAAAAGGTACATTTACAAGTTGAGAAAGCAAAGTAAAACTAAGACGCCTTGCCTGGCTTTTTACTTACAAGTTTGAAATATGAGAGACTTGTTTAGGAAGATGGGGAGAACCTGGATTGATGTCTGGTCCCTCTCAGTCCCAAGAGCGAACAACCCCCTAAACAAAGAGCACAAACAAAACCCTTTCCCCCCCCAAGATTTGAAAGTATCTTGTCCCCTTATTGGTCCTTTGGGTCAGGTGTCAGCCAGGTTACCCGAGCTTCTTAACCCTTTACAGGTAAAAGGATTTTGGAGTCTCTGGCCAGGAGGGATTTTATAGTACTGTACACAGGAGAGCTGTTACCCTTCCCTTTATAGTTATGACACTGTGTTACTGAAGATGCTATTCTAACAATGAGGTGTAAAATGGAGGTCCTGACAGGATCTCATGGCATCTTCCACAGGAATAGGTATCCTGGCCAAATTCCTATTGATTAAACTCTGCCTACCTGGAAAAAAAAACCAAACTAAACCAACTAAATCGTGTAGCTTCAGCTAGAAAAAAACTTTTACTTCCTGACTAAAGCGATATGTATGAGTTAAACCTGTGTCCCTTTACCACAAAGTTGGCATTTGTAATGTATATATTGTTTAATCAATAGGTCGAATGTTTGGGTAATAGGCAGCATATAAGGATCAGCTGTTTATCTACATTTCTTGAAGGACTTTGAAACTTGTTTTTGTCTTTAAAATTGTTTTTGTAAATGATCTTCATTCAGCTGCTTGCAGTATTTAAGGGCCTTATGCCTGTTGATATAGCCTTGAATATGATAAAATAATATCATATTCCTAAAACAAATGGTAAAGCTACCTGTTCCTAGCCTGTAGGTCCTTGACTGTGAGAGGGTTTATATATTCTGGTACAACTTGCAAGTAAAATAAATAGGTTACCCAATTAAACATTAACCTTAGGATTGATATGCTCACAATGCACTACAGTATGTTCAGTACTGGCAGAAACAGCTATCATTCAGTCTGCTAAATGCCTTATCCTAATATTTCCCTACCCCTTCAACCTGCATTAATAACTGCATTGAAAATATGCCTCTTTGTACTTTTTTTCTACTTGCTTCTTAGTTACTTTGATCTGGTAAAAAAAGTTTAAGAGGTACCATCTGTGTTAAAGAAGGGGAAAAAGCTTCAGTTTATAATTCACGTTAACATAAAATATCGTATGGGAGTAGGGCCGGCTCCAGGCATCAGCGCCCCAAGCATGTGCTTGGGGCGGCACCTTTCAAGGGGTGGCATTCTGGCCCTTTGGGGTGGTACTTTTGTTTGCTTTGGCGGTGGCACTCCCCCCCCCTTTTTTTTTTTTTCTTTGGCGGCGGCACCCCGGGCCCCCCCCCCTTTTTTTTTTTTTTTGCTTGGGACAGCATAAAACCTGGAGCTGGCCCTGTATGGGAGACTCAGACATCACACTAGGTTCTTCTCAGTAACATGGCACAATGATAGTGCGGTGCACAGTACAGAACTTTCAGATAATCCTCCTCAAACTATGGAATCTTATTCAAACCTCTGGTTTCCTTTCTACCTTCCCTACAACCAACTTCTTCACTCTTTCTCAGCATCTTGCTCAGGGTCCAACTGACTGCCATATTTGGGGTCAGGAAGAAATTCCCCCCCAGGTCAGATTGGCAGAGAGATTGGGGTTTTTCCGCCTTTCTCTGCAGCATGGGGAACAGGTCGCGCACAGATTTAAACTAGACCAGGGATCTCAAACTCAAATCACCACGAGGGCCACATGAGAACTAGTACATTGGCCCGAGGGCCGCATCACTGAAATGTTTACATACAACAATACAAAAGTATAGTCAAAAATGAAAAAAATGAAGAGTAATATAGTATGCTATTAAAAGTCAATGTATTAACTTTGTTAAAACTGTAATGCAAAGAGGGGTTTTAATAAAATATAAACACCTGTAACTATTCCTTATGTGGTCAGTAACACTGATGATGATCTACACTAACAGTCTATCAACATAGCTGTAATGGCAGGAACTTTTTAAAGTAACTATTCATACAAAATATGTTGCCACTTTTAACAAACATTCTTCCCAACTACTCACAGCAAAGAATCATACATGCTGAACTTCATACCTTAGACTGCTCGTAAAGTCCATGAGGCCCCGCCCCTTCCCCGCCTCTTCCAACCCCTTCCCCAAAGCCCCACCCCAACTCTGCACCCTCCCTGCCCCTATTCCAACCCCTTCCCCAAATCCCCACCCCGACTCTGCTCCGCCTCCTCCCCTGAGCGCGCTATGTCCCCGCTCCTCCCCTCTCCCTCCTGGAAAGTCCTAAGCGCTGCCAAACAGCTGTTTGGCGGCGGGAAGCGCTGGGAGATAGATGGAGGAGCGGAGACCTGGGGCGCGCGGGGGGGGGGGGGAGTAGAGGAGGGGGGCCCGGGGAGCTTGGCTGCCGGTGGAGTCAGCGCCTGTGGCGGGCCACAGGAAATAACTCCACAGGCTGCCTGTTTGAGACCCCTGAACTAGAATAAAGAATGGATTATCAGTAACTTAAAGTCTTTAAATCATCATTTGAGGACTTCAGTAACTCAGCCAGAGGTTATGGGTCTATTACAGGAGTGGATTGGTGAGGTTCTGTGGTCTGCAATGTGCAGGAGGTCAGACTAGATGATCATGGTGGTCCCTTCTGGCCTTAAAGTTTATGAGTCTATCTTATTCCTTCTTCTAGAACCTTAACAGGCCCTCAGTGGTATGAAAGGATTTTCTTTACTAATAATAATAAAAAAAAATCCTCTCTCCATAGTCTTGTTCCAGCCCCTCTGACAATACATATTCCTCCCTAAGCTATTTGTCTAGGAGTGGCTTCATCTTCTTTCATAGTAATATAGTTGTCACTGTGATGGTGCTTTACAGACACTGGACCAGATGAGAAGAGAAACATCTGTGGAAGATGTATCATAGAGGGGCTATAATGGTGGAGCCGAAGGGTTTGGCATATGGGAGGGGGCTCTGGGCTGAGGCCGGAGTTAGGGTGTTGGAGGGGGTACAGGCTCTGGGCTGGGCATGCAGGTTCCAGGGTGGGGTCAGAAATGAGGGATTTCAGGGTGCAGGAAGGAGCTCCGGGCAGAGGGTTGGGGTGGGAGGGGTGAGGGCTCTGGCTGCGGATGCAGACTCGGGGGGGGGGGGGGGGGGGTGGGGGGTTCAGGGTGCAGGAAGGTGCTCCGGGTTGGGACTGAGGGGTTTGGAGGCCAGGAAGGCTGGGGCAGGGGGTTGGGGCCTGGGAGGACATCAGGGGCACAGACTCCAGGCAGAACTTACCTCAGGCGGCTCCCAGAAGCGGCAGCATGTCCCCCCTCCGGCTCCTACATGGAGGCGCGGCCAGGCGGCTCTGTGCACTGCCCTGTCCGCAGGCACCGCCCCCGCAGCTCCCACTGGCTGTGGTTCTCAGCCAATGGGAGTTGTGGAGCCGGCGCTTGGGGCGGGGACAGCGTGCGGAGCCCCCTGGCTGCCCCTACGCATAGGAGCCGTAGGGGGGACATGCCGCTGCTTCCGGGAGCCATGCGGAGCCACGGCAGGCAGGGAGCCTGCCTTAGCCCCACTGTGCCGCTGACCGGACTTTTAATGGCCCGGTCAGCGGTGCACACGGAGCCGCCACTGTCCCTTTTAGACCTTGCGTTCCGGTTGAAAACCGGACACCCGGCAACCCTACTAGGGTTCAGCAGATCAAGAAGAATCTACAGCTGCACTGTTACCCACTTAACCACTAGGAAGGCCTGCTAATTGCAAGATAGATAGTCAGACCTGCTGATTTCCACAGATAAAATCCTGCAGAAGCTGGAAGCCTTTTGAGACCAGAGGGAAGATTATTTATCTGAACCTTAAAAAGTTTTGATAAAGAATATCACTCCAGCAAAAATAAATAGATTTTTAAACTGTATGCAATTGAGCAGGACACTTTAAAAATCATGCAGCATTAATGGAAATAATAATGATAAAATGCAACCAATCCTCTGCTAAACTACAGCATGTGGGATTGATACTGATTTATTATCCCAGTACTTACCATTATAAATAGTCTGACTGTGGCCACGGGGGAAATGAATTTCTATAGAACAGAGATATTCCAAAACTTGCCAAGGTGGTGATTGACTAGAGGAATTCTTGGGGGGCGGGGGCTAGAAGGAAGCTGCACCCAAAAGGTTTAGCAGCTGCAGCCTCAGCTATACTGGTTCATAAAATAACTAGTAACAGAAAATGCAAACCACAAATATATAGAGGAGGAGAAGATACATGCCATGGCTTGAAGTTACTAAACATTCCATGCCAGGAAACAGAAATAATTGAAGTTATTGCTTGTAGGAGTGGAAATCACTTGGCTCCTGTTCTTACAAATAAATCATTTAGTATAACCTATACACCAGCATATTGTGCTCCAAAACTTGCCAACCCTATTGATTTTCAAGCCATTCTGCATTCACTCTAGCACCATTATGATTTAAGCTGATTTAACAGAGCTTTAACACTATTGGTTTCCTTCACTGAACTCTGGTGCAAGCATGAAGAGTTGCTTAAGTACAACATCCTGAAGATAAACAAGGGCACTGCATGTGTAAAACTGGGTTCTAAGGCAGCTGACAAATGCTAGTTCTGTACACCTGATTGGCTGATCAGGGGGTGTGGGGAAAAGGAAGTGCTTGAATTGTCACAAAGCCAGGCCATGAGCTGCAAATGCAGAACCCAATGGAAAAAGGAGGGGAGTTAGTGAAACACCAGCCATCAGTAAGAAGGGAAGGAAGTTCAGAAAACAAATACAAGCCCCTTGAGCCGCCTCTCTTCTAGCCAAACTTTTTTTCTGGCAGTGGGAAGCAACAAATCAATTCTGTTTTGCTCCAAAGGGCAGTTTGTGTTTAATTCGTTGGTGCTGTTACAAATGAGGCAGGAAAATCTGGGAGCTGGAGTTCTGTCTCTGTGCCAGCGTTTTGGTTGGCAAGCAAATTTTAAAACCTGTGTGAAAATAACATAAAACATAGCTGCCCTTGTGTGAATGCAGCCTTTGAACAGAAATTGGCACCTTCCTCACTCATTCTACATCCTTACAGAATTTCTCAAGGGGCTTAATTTAGGTAACAGATTTTGGGTAATTATACAAATGCATTTTTTTCTCTTCTCGTCTCTTTTAATAGATATCGAGATATCTCCCCAGTTCTCACCTTTACGTTGCCATTCTCAGTGTTTCTACTGCCCATAAAGACCATTTCTATACTAGAAAAAGGCTAGCTCGTGTGTTAAAATTCTAGTGTAGATGCGGCAGTTGTAGTTCAAACATACGAACTGTTCGAGATAAAATCCAAGGATGAGCACAGGGTTTAAAATCGACCAGCTAACACATTAAAACTTCAACTGCCTTGGTCTATGTTAAGATTTTAACATGCTAGTTAACATATTAAAAAACACCTTTTTTCGCAGAAAAGACAAAGCTGAAGTCTCCTGGTAGAACTTATCAGTAAGTTGCATCACACTGGATGTGTTGGAGTGTGAAGATACCCAATTTCATAGTGAATGGCAATAGCCCCCTAATGACAATTTATGAGAAAATTGACAATGACTAACCTCACTTTTCTCTTAGTGACTAACTTTCACTTCAGAAGGCTCTCTTAGTACAGGGTAAAACAACAGCCTTTCTAGGATGACAAAACTACAGCTGTCATCTTCCTTCTTAGTACAAGGCACTGTACCACACTGAGGATTTTTGCTGAGGATAATGTATTTACTAGTGTCATAGTTATAAAATTCTTTAGAATTTGCTGGTTATTTAAACTGCATGTTGATAAATCAGCAGTACTGAAATACCAAGTTAAAAAAAAAATCTTTCTTTCCAAAGGAGAATATTGGCAGCTTCTGTAGACAGATAATGAGGCAGTTCCTAAGATGGTATGCTCTCAACTGATTTTACAATGACACTTCATTTGTAAGTCCTTTAGAAGGTGTGTGAGGGACGGGGGTGGTGGGGATATGGGAGGTGGGGGATTCAGAATACCATTATATAACACGGAGCTAGAAGCTATGTCCAAACAAGAATTGGACCCTCCCTCTTCAGCTGTCACATGCTACCTCCTACCCTGTTTTGTTTTCTCCTTTCCCCATCTTCCACTACAGCGATTAAAACCTAGGGACTATACAACAAATCACGTGGACTGAACTAATAATGGGAAGATTTTATTGTAATGTTTTGGTAGTTTTATTATCATTCACTGCCTGACTTATAGTCACTAGACTCAGGTTTAGGGAATAATATAGAAATCTTGTAAATTTAGCCTATTGCATATTTGTCTTTGTGCACAGAGCTCAGATGCAATAAAGCCAATTTAAAAGTGAAAATCAAACAGGCTGCTTGAAAACGTGTTAAATCCTCAAGATGGTGTTAGATGGCTCCAGGCACAGAGATGCTTATGCACAGCAGCTCTGAAACACTCATAGCTGAATCTTTTCATGCTAGTGCCTCCATATTTCCAGTCTGATCCTTGCAGGGACTGGCAAAATTTGAGAAATCAATAAAAACAACTGGCTTTAGGAGTTGGAATTTATGGCTGTGGAAATGCTGATGGCGTACTGCATCATACTAGGCTCACTATTTCTAGCAGTTTGGTGGCTACCTCCCACCCCCCTCCTGCTTTTCCAGTCTGGTTGCTGCTTTCTCGACATCTGTTTTCCTTCTGCATCACAGTTCCTGCTCAATGGTGCCATCATGAGGGAGACATTGGTACATCACCCCACCAACTTCCCATCAAGTAAAATGCTTCCAACTTTGCAGGAAGAGAAAAACAAAAGATTGATATCTTAATATTGACAAAGAAGAGGTGTTTCTAATGAAACATCTGAAGTTCCCATATCTAACAAGTGAACACATGTAATATAGTATATATTTGACTTAAAAAATAATGCAAAAGGAACTACATGATCAAAAGAAAAGAGGAGGGAAGAAGTATTATAACAAAGGGGAAAGTGTCCAAATAAAGCCTCTGAACATCCGTGGGCCATGTCTGTAATGCTCAAGTATGACAAACTATCATGTGAAAAATACAAGATGTGGTTTAAGATGTTGAATTGTGCTCTTTTCTTCATTTTAAAATAAGCCAAATCCTACATCCAATGTGTCATTAACACTTGCTAGGTCAGGCTTTTTTCCTGTTACCAGATTTTAATAGTATGTGGCTCTGTACAGCACACTTCACACCTGAAGTATCTCAAACACCTAAACAACTTAATGAGTTAGGTGTTAGATTCAGGTAGGGCAGCCATTTTGTGCTCAGCAATCACTTTCATGCAGATCTGTATATAAACATCTGCATTTACAGGGAAAAAGAGTGCCACTGGATTTTATATTCTTTCCTAAAAAGCAACAGAGGGTCTTGTGGCACCTTTAAGACTAACAGATGTATTGGAGCATAAGCTTTCGTGAGTGAATGCCCATGTACATGCTTCTGACAAAGTGGGCATTCACCCACGAAAGCTTATGCTCCAATACATCTGTTAGTCTTAAAGGTGCCACAGGACCCTCTGTTGCTTTTTACAGATCCAGACTAACACGGCTACCCCTCTGATACTATATTCTTTCCTGTAAACCAACAGAAACTGGTAGATATGACACTCCAACAGAAAATGAAATCCTCTCTCAAATCACCTATTAACCCTCATTCCTTCCAAGAATTTCTCTTCTAACTTCAAGTTATCCAGCACCAGCATGCACATGGCGCAGATGCTTGCACTTACAAACAGCCCCACTGACGTCAATAGGGTTCTCTGCAGGTATCCTCTATCCTGATCTGTTTGCTGGATGGGAGCCTTCAAGTAAAAGTTCTTAAGGGCAGGGACATGTACTAAGATAAGGGCATGACCATAAAAACACATACTCTGGACTGAAATGCTCACTATTGTGAGTAGTTCTATTGAAAACAGTGGGCCCACCTGTCCTAGAGGATACTAGGTGCCGTAGTAAATGTTTGAAGGACCCTTGTCACTTCTCTCCCACACCCCTTTTTAATATAATTATTACTAGATAAATTCTTACCCAAAGTACAGTAACTTTATAGTACAGTAATGTCCTAGTACTGTATTGCATTGTCAACAAAGAGGTGGAGCTCAACTCCTGGTTTTTAATCGGATTAGCCATAAGCACACACATGGTCTACACAAACATTAGGAAAGAAGGGTCTGCCCACTCAGCCAATCTCTTTTGGGGAGAAAGCAGTAACATAATTCAGAGCAATGACTCAGAATCTTTACCATCAAGCCGCACATTATTCAAAGCAAGTGAGCTTAGGCCCCTACCTTCATGTATGCTAGAGAGAATATTGGCTATATCGACAACCATAAATGTAATTCTAAAGTATAGGGAATGTCTCAAGTGGATGATCATGCTTTTTGTGAATGTAGATTATCCAGATGTGGAAAGCCTGATCTTAATTGACCCTGGAATGACCCACAAGACTGCACAAGAACAAAATGGGGCTTGGACTCAAGGGGAGCCTTCTTCCTCTGCCCCCCCCCCCATTCTGTCTCTTCACGTTTCCCTTTTGAGTCCCTGTCTCCCTCCCATTTTATTTTCCTCAGCCTTTCACCCTGCACTTCCTTGAGGCCTGTTATTCTTTTCCCCCCACTCTGTCCTTCTCACATGCCTGCCAGACCCTGAGGCAGCCAGCGGCACTCACTCATCTCCTCCATTCTCAGTCAGTCCACACTAGCTGGGCATTTCTGGGTCTGGGAGAGGTCATGGAGAATAGAGGAAAAGAAACAAGCTCTCTGCCTTCAGTGGTGCTGGTGCCACAGCGGCCTCCCCACAGTCCGATAGTTCCTCCATCTTGTTATTTTAGACCAAAAAAAAAAAAAGTTTTGTTCTTTATGTACATTATTTTCCCTGGTAAATCTAAGTTGTATTAGGTCACAAATCTTTGATTACAATGGACCCAATTTTGAAGTCCTTACACAGGTAAAACTCTCACTTAAATGTCACTGTCTGATGCAGGATTTAGCCCCATGTGATTAGTGGAAAGTTTTACTAGAGTTTAGCAGATGGCGGATGCTGTGCAGCCAAAGCTATGAATATGAGAGATGTGTTGGAAAAGAGAAGCCTGTTTCTTCCAAGACACAGTGCAGTGGTTTTAAATTGTGAAATTAATTTTGAAACATTGCTTTTAAGTGCATGAATACAGAGAATAAAAGCTAATTAATGAAAAGGCAGAAATGGCAGTTAGATATCTTATTCCTGTTGGATGTCAATAAGTTAGGTGCCTAACTGCCATTTATGCCTTGGATTATCTCCCCCTGCAACTTTATACCCATCCCTGCCACACCACAGAAGGAGGTTCACCCTGCAGTCAGTTTAAAAAGCAAAGACAACGGGGCCTTAAGTAGCTATAACAGAGTTACCAGGGTTTTTGTTCTGAGTACCAAAAATTGCTCAGAGTCTATGCAGGAGGAATGCTGATTTATTGTAACTCTCCTAACTGTCACTACAAACAGAAATATGACACTCATGGATGTCACTTCTCAGTTCGAGGCTTATGTTCAGAAAAAGAGTATGAAAGTAATATAGCTAAATTTGATAGCATCAAAAATGTTGGTAGAAAAATACCTTATTTCCCAATTTGCTTGTCTTCTATAAAACACTGAAGTGTAACGTAGTTTCATAGTACTAGTAGAAGTAGATCTTTCCTTTGCCACATATGCTTTGCAGAACTGTTAGATGCTTTCGGCTTGCTTTTTAAATTTGTGTTGCTTTTTTGTGTAATTTATCATAGCTTGAGGGCACAATCCCCTTGATGTCACTCCTTAAATACTAAAGGTTCAATTTGTTCTTTATTGTGTTGTTGCACCGACATCTCCCCTTGCAGCAACATGTCTTTCAGTCTAAAGTAAGATGACAAACCTACGGTTCTTTTTAAGACTATTTTAACTCTGTTGAGGTAATTCTTTCCTTTGGGACTTAAGTAGATGTCAATTAAGTTGAATTTTTGGGTTATGATGTTTTATAATGAACATGGACTCAAATGAACTTTTAATATAAACAATGTCTCCCCCATCCCCCCACCAATGCACTTACGGTCAGAAAAACATGTCTATGACATCTTCAGTCTATGTCCAGTCATCTCTGCTTATCATGGTGACAAGGAGAGTTTTTACTTAAACTTAATTTTTGTTAGTTTTGCAGAGTATGGTTATATTCTCACTGTAGAGTATTTATTATTGGTGAAGATACAGACCTGGAAAGAATCCATCTGGACTTTCAGACCACTTTTCAGAGTGTCTGGTTAGCTAGAGTTAGAAAAAAATTCTTGATTTGACTTAATTAAAATGTAGTAATTGTTTAAAAAACAGCTAACGATGGATACATAGTGGAACAAGCAACCTCAACTGTACGTATGTAATATTCCCTCACCTGTTGCCCAATGTCATCGCTCCCCTTGTGATGTCTCATTCAACACCACATGGCAAAGGTCTGTCAGTTCTTCAAATGAAGCAGTAAGAATGCCTCTGGCATTATACTAGTCAAGGATGGTCTAGGCATGCTTAGTCCTACCTCAGTGAGATGGACTAGATAAGCTCATGAGGTCCCTTCCCGGTCTACACATCTATTATTCCAAAAGACAGTCTATTATTCTAATATTCTAGTACAGGGGTCGGCAACGTTTGGCACGCGGCTCGCCAGGGGGCCGGGCCAGTTTATTTACCTGCTGACGCGGCAGGTCCGGCCCCCATTGGCCCGGGACAGCGAACCGCGGCATGTGGGGGCCGCGATCGGCCGAACCTGCCGCGTCAGCAGGTAAATAAACTGGCCCAGCCCGCCAGGGTGCTTACCCTGGCGAGCCGCGTGCCAAACGTTGCCGACCCCTGTTCTAGTATTATTCTAATACGTTTGCTTGAAAACTAAGTACTGAGCATTCTCTCTCTCAGGTGCTTGACTGGCAGTTCCTTGCTCACAAACTCGGGGCTAAATGATTGTGGGGATGAAAAGGAATTTCCCCCCAGGTCAGATTGGCAGTGACCTTGAGGGCTTTTCACCTTTTTTTGCACAGTTTGAGTATGGGTTAGGTGCCAGGATTATCTGAGTATATAATTTCCCTGCCATTGCAGAGATCTCAGGCACTGATGCACCTCGGTCCCTCCTATTCTCAGCTTGCAACATATAATTGTCTAGTCTTCTGTAGGTTGTAATACTTTGGGCTAATTTCAGTTGTTGGGTTAGTGTGAAGGTGCTGGATGGCGCTGAGGGCCTGTGCAATGTAGTCTGACCTCCTATATGATTGGGTGGTGCCTTCTGGCCTTAAACTCTATGACTAAGGCCTGGTCTACACTAAGAAATTAGGTCAGCATAATAATGGCACTTAGGGGTGTGAAAAATCCACACCCCATAGCGACACAGTTAAACCAAGCTAGCCCCTGTGTAGACAGCGCTAGGTTGATAGGAGAATTCTCCCATCAATCTAGCTACTGTTTCTCGCAGAGGTGGACTACCTGTGCCGATGGGGGAACCCCTCCCATCAGCACAGGTACAATCTTCACTTAAGTGCTACAGTGGCACTGCTGCAGAGTTTAAAGTGTAGACACTCAGTAGCAGATAGTGATTCTGATAAAGGAAAACAAATTTCCATGATCCCCTCGCTACTGAATATAATTATACTTAGCAGAATAAATTTAACATAGTCCTTTTCTAGAATTACATTATTAAAAAAAAAAAAAAAAAAAAGACAAAGCAAGCTAGTTATCTAAAGCATCAAAGGAACTGACCAACGCGCTGAAGTTACCTATAAAGATATCTTCCTAGATATAAAGCTGAATTAAATAAGTGGAGCAGAATTACAGCAGGTAAAACAGAAAACTACTTAATATTTTTCAAAAAAACTTCAACATGGGAGCTCCCAATAATGTTTACCCATCATGGCCAGCCCCAAACAGACACATTGACATATGTTGTAAAGACTATGTATTTTTCCTATTCCCTTTAAAACTTATCTGCTCTTAAAGTTTTGCTTTGCCCTTTTTTCAGTCACAGCTTCAATTAGATTAGAAAGCTATTTCAACTCCTTCACATTTAGCCTTGTAATTTAATGCCAAACTTGTGATACTCTAATAGGCTTTAATTTTCGAAGGGCAGGTGCTCATTACTTGGACAGTTTCCTTTCTTTAAGGTGTCATGTTTGCCTCAATTTCTAGATGTCCATCACAATCACTAGGTGCTTCTGAAAATCTGGGCCCCAGGTTCTCATCCTGATTCTATCACTGACTTGTGCACTCTCGCTCTCTGTGCTTCTGTCTAAACCTTGTAGCAAGTGTGGTCCTGTTTCCTCTGTGAGCAGGGTCACACTTCAATTAAGATTGATGGAGATGACTGATGAGAACACCATTACCATGCACTCCTTACAAGGCACCTGAAGGATAAGAAACAGCCATAATTCAGTACCAACAACTGAGAGGATGTAAAAGTTGGAAACACCAGAGATCAAAGTACAAGATAAAAAAATGGCATCTCAAAACCAAAAATGTCCATATTCCACTTTTTGTCTTTCCAGCTTGCCATCTTGTTCAGATTCAACATTTTGCAAATAATGCCATGTACAAGTTAAACAAATGTAACAACCACCTCTCTGTAATGGGATGCAAGGAAGATGTAGAAAAGTCCAAGTAGTACATCCTTGCAAAACAAAACAGCTCTCTGCCCCTGGCCCAAACTAACCAACCAACCAAAAAAAAAAAAAACCAAACCCAAGTAAGGCCTAATCTGTTTCCATGTCCATTAAGTACTAGTAGCATTGTGAGAAGGGGACCACCTATCAGAGTGATCATTGTAGTTGCTCTGACCAACATGCTGCATCTGTGTCTGGATGCTAACGGAGAAGTAACATGCCTGCTCAGTGGTTTCTGACTCTGTGGTAATCAGCTCTCCACAGCTCATTGTAAAAGAAGCTGCACACCTTCTTAACAGTTTTCTTGATAGCCAACTCCAGCTGTGGACTCTGAAACTGTTGATGTGGCATATGTGTAGACTACTCCCATGCAGCGACCATAACATGCCTGACTTGTTCATTATTGATTCTAGTTATTCAGTAACTTACACACCCCCACCTCCAGGCATTGCAGTATCAAACTGCCTCCCAGGTACTGTGTACCATATAGTTAAAAACAAAGAAACAATATTTCTTTCCAGCTGTAGGAGAAATAGCTTGGTTACTTCCTAGGGTTTTATTAATTTGTTTATATAACTGGGTGTGTTGTGTTGTTTGAAGAAACTAAGGGGAAGCCAAATCAGAAGAACATTTTGCTTTTATTTCTGAAAGCAGGCATGGAACCTATTCACATACTTTATTCTCATGTAACTATGAGCCATGATTCAGTCCTCAGAGCAGCTCATTTTACACCATTCTGGAAATATATCCCAAGATGGTTTACCCTACCTGCCATCTTTATAAGTAATTTGTACTCTGGAAAAAAGTGTCTATATTGCTATCTTTCCAGAATGCACAACAATGCAAGATAGAAGAAGTTAGAAATAGATATTTGTATGTCAGGTGATTTAAATCTAGCATGGGATATATACATTCCCTTAGTGGAAAAACCACTAACAAAACTCTTCCTTTTACCACAATCTCACACAGAGTAGGAGATTACTTAATTTAGACTTTGAGAAGAGAAATATTGTTGTATCTTTGCCTCTGCTTGGGTTCTTTGGCATACTTGACAATGCTTCTGATTTTTATTGCTTTAACTCATCCAATGCCAGATTGTCTCTTGGCCTCTAACATTCCAGCCAGAATAGGCTGGCTTGGCTCTCCCTTTAGTCTATCACTGCCACTGTTTAATAGGCCACAGACCTTCAGCTGTCCCTTATCTTCTGTCAGTCCAGAAAGAAGCTAGGAATTGAAACCAAAGCATTTGTCTCTAGTCAGAGCACAAGGATGCTCTATGTCTCAATTTTCACTATATTAAATGAATTAGATTCCTGATAGTAATTTGAAATTCCTGAAAAGCAGCCGCTCCTCTTAAAAACCTATGTTCTATATAATTGTATGTGATGTATCATCACTCAAGAGCAAACACAACCCCACCAAAAGTGGTCTTAAAGGTTTATTAATCTGTAAGACTTATTTTAAAAATGGAAAGGTAGGTTTTGTGCAAAGGATTAGAAGTCCGTACATATTTTATAAACCTTTCCAGTTACTTACACATTTTCATGAACTTCCTGTACAATTTTTTACTTTGGTAATTACAGTAAACATTTTGAACGTTAGCAAAAAAAAAAAATTTTTAAAGGCCCTGTATCTTGCTAAACTCAGAATGCCAATCCCACAAGTTGCTGACAACCTCTATGTTAGGAGTTGAATGCTTTCAACTCCCATCCATTTCAATCACAGCTGTAGATTCTCAGGACTGGACCCAGAGAACATAAAAAAAATAGCCAAATACAATCTACATTGCATTAAACATTAAGAGTATCTGATAAAGCAGCAACATTACACTTGAACCAATTTTCAAAAAGAGATTATATATATACACACACACATATATTTTTGAATTAACAGATATCTCCACATAACAATAAAAGTGCAACTGTACAGATAAAAATGGCCATATTTACGGACCTGTTATCCCCACAGCTGTTCAAAATTTGAAAAGTTTCTAACAGTTTATTTTCAGTTCAGCTGCAATATTTTTCCCTGTTAAACCTTTGAAAGACCACAAGTCTGAAGCCAGACATTTTCATTTTGTTGTAATTCAATACACATTTATCAAAAAACATTGCTGGCTAGCACTGTCAAACTTATTGTTTTGCTTTAACTTTTCTTCTTGCATCCTTATGTTTCTTCCGGCATTCCTGGAAATATTAAAATGTTAAATGGCATTAAATGCAGTTTATAAACTCAAAAATTGCTCTTTTAAATCTGCTTTGCTTTTATATTTAACAGAAATTAGCCAGCTCTGGCAGATATAAGGAATCAACAGTTTAAGTGGACATCAAACACAAATTGTACATATTATACAGACAGTTAATTTTTATTTTACAAAATTCCCTGGTCTTGGTATGATATTAGGCCATTCTGAAAGTCCAAATAATTCATTTTTATTAAAATGAACAAAATAAGCCACTTCTTTTAACAAGCAACTCCTCCCCTCCCATCATAATGAACTCTCTCAATTGTTACTGAATTCCAGCTTTAATCACTCACCTCAAGTAACAATCTACGTCTGTTTTCCCAATTATCTTTTTCTTCATTGAGGTTTGATGATCTGCAGAATAGCTTAGGACCATCTACACAAGAGATGCATCAGAACAACTTTGAGCCAGGTTAAACACAACTTAACTGTTTTCTTTCTTATAAGCTTTTGTTTGAAAAAATTGTAGTAACATTATGAATTACCGTATATTCTCATTCATAAGCTGAATATTTTTGGTAAAAAAATGACGCATCAAAGAGCGGGGTTTGGCTTATAAACGGGTCTATGCCAAAATGTGATGATTTTAAACTCCATGGAATCATTAAATTGAATATCTAATACATTGTCATTTTGTTTACCTGGAGCGTCTGCAGGCATGGAGCCCCTCAGCTCCCCATGGCCACGGTTCGCCGTTCCCAGCCAAGTGGTTCCCGCAGCTCCCATTGGCTGGGAACGGCAAACCGCGGACACCGGGAGCTGAGGGGCTCCGTGCCTGTGAACGCTCCAGGTAAACAAACGTCCAGGCCCTCTAGCGGCTTACCCTAACGGGCCAGGAGCCAAAGTTTGCCAACCCCTGAAATATAGGGTCGGCTTATGAAAGGGTCATACAATTTTTGATATTTTTACCTAACCATCTTGGGGGGGGAGGGGGTCGGCTTATAAAGGAACGGGCTAATGAACGAGTATATATGGTAATTTGAACTTGTGTATGGAAAGTTACCAGGACAAGCTATTTTGAATTTATAAGAGAGACTTTGTTTTAGCTCAAATTTTAATAACAAACCATTGGTGAAAATATGGACTTGTCTTCTTTTTTAGATTTATTCACCTTAAACCCTGCTTCTAGCAGTCTATTTATAATGCACCTATCAAACCATGTAGGTGCATTAACCATACATTTTTTAGAAACCCAAACATGTCCCAAGACAATGGAAACTCCACACTACGCAATCCTTTCAAAAAAGCAAACTTACGTCACTTTCTCCAATAATGCTTGGGTAAGTAGGAGAGCCTTGCAATTGATCCTCAAGCAGATGGCTGGTTTTACAGCGTAAAGTGCCTTAACGGTTCTCAAAATGTAGCTTTAACTCAAGACTTTCTAATTCTTTTTAGGTGACACATCTGAGGAACTGTCCCACATTGAGATGTCCCACATTAGAGGTTTTTCAACAAATTGATAAGTTAAACAGTAATAAGTCACCAGGACCAGATACTGAAATATTGAAACATTCTAATTAATCCTTATACCACCCCCTATGAATTAAATATTATACTAATATAATTTGTTACAATGCCTCTTTGTTAAATTCTATCATCCTGTAGGAAAAATTTGGATACGTTCAGTTGTACCTCTTAATCTTTCATCATCTTTGGAAAAGAAGAAAAATCTACTCGTCTTCATCTGTGGTAAAGACTGAGACCTGGAAAGATAAAGAAATTTTAGTCTCAGACAGACGAACAAACACTACTATCCCATTCCAAGTGCCAAAAATCATCCTCCATGAAAGCAAATCATTTTCTAAACACTTAAGCATTTTAAAGAGGAGAGGCAATTATTGATTTAGTCCTAAGTGGAGCACCTGGTCCAAGAGGTGAATATACCTGGACCGCTTGGTAATAATGACCATAATATAATTAAATTTAACATCCCTGTGGCGGGGAAAACACCACAACAGCCCAACACAGCAGCATTTAATTTTAGAAAGGGGAACTACACAAAAATGAGGAAGTTAGTTAAACAGAAATTAAAAGATATATTGCCAAAAGTGAAATCCCTGCAAGCAGCCTGGCAACTTTTTAAAGACACCATAATAGAGGCTCAACTTAAATGTATACCCTAAATTAAAAAACAGAGAACCAAAAAAGTGCCACCATGGCTAAACAACAAAGTAATAGAAGCAGTGAGAGGCAAAAAGTCATCCTTTAAAAAGTGAAGTTAAATCCTAGTGAGGAAAATAGAAAGTATCAAACTCTGGCAAGTGAAGTGTAAAAATATAATTAGGAAGGCCAAAAAAGAATTTAAAAAAAACAGCTAACCAAAGACTCAAAAAGTAATAGCAAAAGAATTTTTAAGTACATCAGAAGCAGGAAGCCTGCTAAGCAACCAGTGGAGCCACTGGACATTCAAGATGCTAAAGGAGCACTCAAGGACGATAAGGCCATTGCGGAGAAACTAAATGAATTCTTTGCATCGGTCTTCACGTCTGAGGATGTGAGGGAGATTCCCAAATCTGAGCCATTCTTTTTAGGTGACAAATCTGAGGAACTGTCCCACATTGAGATGTCATTAGAGGTTTTTCAACAAACTGGTAAATTAAACAGTAATAAGTCACCAGGACCAGATGGTATTTACCCAAGAGTTCTGAAGGAACTCAAATGTGAAATTGCAGAACTACTAACTGTGGTTTGTAAATCAGCTTGTCTACCAAATGACTGTAGGATAGCTAATGTGACACAAGAGGTGATCCTGGCAACTACAGACCAGTAAGCCTGACTTCATTACCGGGCAAACTGGTTGAAAGTATAGTAAATAACAGAGTTGTCAGACACATAGATGAACATAATTTGTTGGGGAAGAATCAACATGATTTTTGTAAAGGGAAATCATGCCTCACCAATCTACTAGAATTCTTTGAGGGGGTCAACAAGCATGTGGATAAGGGGGATCCAGTGAATATAGTGTACTTAGATTTTCAGAAAGTCTTTGACAAA
This sequence comes from Terrapene triunguis, assembly GCF_002925995.2. NCBI lineage: Eukaryota > Metazoa > Chordata > Testudines > Emydidae > Terrapene > Terrapene triunguis. The sequence goes on from NW_020664583.1 coordinate 5,231,289, forward strand.
GTCCCTCACCAAAGGCTCTTAAGCAAAGTAAGCTGTCAAGGGATAAGAGGGAAGGTCCTCTCAGGGATCGGTAACTGCTTTTCAAAATGGAGAGAGGTAAATAGTGGTGTCTCCCAGGAGTCTGGGACAAGCACTATTCAACATATTCATAAATGATCTGGAAAAAGGGGTAAACAGAGGTGGCAACATTTGCAGATGATACAAAACTACTCAAGATAGTTAAGTCCCAAGCAGACTGCGAAGAGCTACAAACAGATCTCACAAAACTGGGTAACTGGGCAACAGAATGGCAGATTAAATTCAATGCTGATAAATGCAAAGTAATGCACACTGGAAAACATAATCCCAACTATGCATATAAAATGATGGGGTCTAAATTAGCTGTTACCATTCAAGGAAGAGATCTTGGAGTCATAATGGATAGTTCTCTGAAAACATCCACTCAATGTGCAGCGGTGGTCAAAAAAACTAACAATGTTGGGAATCATTAAGAAAGGGATAGATAATAAGACAGAAAATATCATATTGTCTCTATATAAATCCATGGTACGCCCACATCTTAAATACTGCGTGCAGATGTGGTCGCCCCATCTCAAAAGAGATATATTAGAATTGGAAAAGGTTCAGAAAAGGGCAACAAAAACGATTAAGAGTATGGAACGGCTTCCATATGAGGAGAGATTAATAAGACGGGGACTTTTCAGCTTGGAAAAGAGACAACTAAAGGGGGATGTGATAGAGGTCTATAAAATCTTGACTAGTGTGGAGAAAATAAATAAGCAAGTGTTATTTACTCCTTCTCATAACAGAAGAACTAGAGGTTACCACATGAAATTAATAGGCAGCAGGTTTAAAACAAACAAAAGGAAGTATTTCGTCTAACAAAAGGAAGTATTTTGCCAGAAATGTTGTGAAGGCCAAGACTGTTACCAAGTTCAAAAAAAGAACTTGATACATTCATGGAGGATAGGTCCATCAATAGCTATTAGCCAAGATGGGTAGGAATGATATCCCTAGCCTCTGTTTGCCAGAAGCTGGGAATGGGTGACGGGATGGATCACTTGATGATGGCTTCTGATGCTGGGGTGGACCTGGGGGGGGTGCCAAATAAAAGGATTTTTTCCTAGCTGCCACATAAATCCTGATATTCAGTAAGTACTTAATAGCCACAAAATATAAAACCAGATTTACATTTCTTTGCAGTTTTCACTTTCAGAGGCTTCTGGCTCATCATCTTCCTCTGAGCTGCTGTCCTGGAAACGAGGATCCTCTTGCCATGCTACTCTTGCAGGTCTTATTGTTTCAATTATGTAGGGCTCTGCAATAGTACCACCAAAAAAATCTCATCATTCCCCTGACTACAAAGTGAAACTTCTGTTTAGATAAGTGTGAAATATCTGATTTGGAAAGGACCCTTTTTGTGCTTTCAGAAGAATACGCAGATTTTCCCTATCTTTCTATAAAAACAACAAGGAGTCCGGTGGCACCTTATCTTCTCCAGTGGCACCTATCTTTCTATGTTTTACATTTCCATCCTCAAAATCTACAGTCAGTATCATTTTGGCTTAAGTAGAGAACAGCAGATCTCCTTTGAAGCCAGTCAATGTTACTCCTTATTGGCCAGGGAGATTGCTGTTAAGTATCCTGAGGATAAGCATAGTGCCTAGGTAGAATTCTCAGCCTTTGCAGATCTGTCAAAGAAGAGAAAAGGACAAGAATACAACTGTTTTCCCTGTACGATACAACACACCACCCAAAACCAACAGCATAAAATTCCAAGTAGAAAGCAATTCTTTACATGCAGATTGTGATGCTGGTAGACCAGCTCACTTGTATGTTAATAGTGTTCAAGATAGATGTTAGATTTGTAAGAATATGTTTAGATTCTATATAATTCTTGTAAGTTGCTCCACACATTAATCTTATTTGTAAAGTCTGTATACCATGCTATAAGGAAATATTCAAGTTTTGCTTAATTGTAAAAATTTGCTTTAAATTTTGCTCAGATCTGTCCATGAGTTTTGTTTAATCTGTTTGACAGAAGGATGATTTCATACAACCTGATGTGTCATCTTATTAAATATAATCTTAAGTGATTCAAATGTTAAAACAAATAAATGCCAGTAAAAGCAAACTATTAAAAAAAGTTCTAGAATCTGCAATGTTACCTTCTTTCACAGCTGACTTGTTCATATCATCACCAAAAAAGGAAAATGTGAAGCCACTAGATTTTTCTTCTACATTGCCCCCAACATTAAGTCTTAATATATGCTGGTCAGCCAGAGTTGATTCTTCCACATCATCATGTTTGTCCCAGGGTATTATTTCACTTTTTTCAGCTGCACATTTTGTTGATCCAAATACCTCTTTTAAATCCACAGCAACATCATAGTATATTTCTTTAGATACTTCAGGCAATTTCTCTGCCTCCTCCCTTTTCTTCTTTCTTTTAGCTTTACTGGAATTATATTTATTTAAAAAAAAAAAACAACAACAATTATGCACTGGAAAAACATTTGAAAGGTATGGGGTTTTCTTTTGGCTGATCTTTGAGGATTATTTGCATTACTTACAGGAGACCTCCTATCCCGGGAAATATTTGAATCCACTAGCAAGTAGTTTGCTTTTCTGCATTCCTGTTTTCTCGTAATTTCAGTTTCTGGTAATAGGATGTCCTAAGAGTTAAAGGATTACATCCCAGTCTCATCAATTTGAGCTAATTTTTCAACTATTTCCTCTCTCCAGATCATACAGATAAACACAACCTACAGAAGGGAAAAATTCACGTTTGACCTTAAGAGACTGGTGACAATTCTGATCTATTGCTAGCATCATCACTGCTGTACTAAAAGGAATCTTTATAGAGTCTACATTTTACTAGGGGTGGGGAGACTTGCAAAGGGGACAGCAGAGTAAGCAAGGAGAGTGACAGGCTTGTGGCCTCCAAATACTTTTGAAAATCAACCCTCAAGGGAAAGAAAGTTTGTCTTACAACTATCAAGAGGTGAGAAGATATTACCTCTCTTTTTCTGTAGTATCTGTTTTCCTTTCAAAAACTGCATGGTCTTGCCTTGTGGGGTCATAGCGTAAGGTATTAATATCTCTGTATGAATAAGAGGAAGAAGAATTTAGCAATACTGTAACTAAATGTCTAAAATAAAATATAACCTCACTGACAAGTGCAATGACATTTTTGGCTCATCTTATTCGTGTTCACAAGCAGATTGAAACTTACTTTTGTTTTTATACAGTAAAAAAATTATTAGCATTAGGAGAGCAGATCAGCGTGTGTTACAGTCTGTACTGTGAAGAGAAAGATTCCACACAGCACTCTTCACATCAAATTATTCAAATATTCAACATTAAACACCTGCCCATCATTCTTTAGGAAACAAAGTTAATACACAGATATGTTTTATCATTTGGAGATTAACTGAGTTTATGGTTATTACATCCAGAGATTCGGATTTCTCCTTAACTTCCAAATATACCAAAAATGGAGATTTTTTTTCCTTTTTAAAATTGAAAATGTTCTTGAAATTAGCTAATGAAGTCCAAACTTTAGATCAGAGGAAAATAGCCTGATTGCAATATTCCATCCAGCCTAAAGACAATATAAAATATTCAACCAAATATTCTGTTCCCCACACAGGCCTCTCTTGCCCTGTGAAATTAAAAGTTGTTAATTTATGCTATTACAGAAGTTAACCCAAACAAAATAGGTGATTTGACTTCTGTCAAGCAAAAATACGAGGAAAGGAGGCCATTGAATCTGTTGAGAATATCGTTAGGAAATACATAAAAATCTTTAAGATTCATACAATTGTAAAATAAGCATTGTGACACAGTTGCCTACCAAACCGGGCTATACGCCAATAATGGAAGTTGGAATTGAAAATATACTATTTGAAAAATACCTCAACACACCACCATTAAAAATAATCATTCTTGTACTAATTCAGCCCACAGATGGATTGCTCTGCCAAATGTATAGATTAAAGATACAGATAAGAGTTCAATTTTTGAAATATATTATTAAATGCACTGTATCTAGAAATTGTGGCTTCCTTGGACAGTGAAGGTTAGAACATGTGGGATGGAGGTAGAGAATCCACTCCTAACACATAGAAGAAACATCCCAACAGTAGTAAGGAAAGGCTATAAATGAGACTATGTTTTTACAAAACACTGCTGTCTAGGAACAAATTTGATGTTGATGAAGAGCAGAAATGGCAATTGCGTGCTGCCAGTAACATCCATCGCAGTCTCCAGAAATCAAAGTCTAGTCTATTAACCCACTATTCAACTTTTCAGTATAATTAGCCATTTTGAGTTTGTCTCTTTTTGGAGGGGAAAAGAAAATAAGGAAGCACACAAATGTGGTAGATTTTAAGCTGTTTGGGGGCAGGGAGATCATTTTATTAACCCATAAATTCTCATGCACAATGGCACTATATAAATAATGATTATCACCAATAATATCTATTGTCACACTGGGATGGAAAGCCTGAATTCAAAGGGGACTTTCCATGCACGTGATAAGGTGCTAAAGCAGGATCCATACTTGAATTTTTTGGTATTTGTTGCCAGTTTGCTTGATTTAGGATTTTCTAGGTTGATCTGCAAGAGACTTCCCAATATCTCCAGGTTTTTCTTTTTCTCAGCAGCAAGTTCTCCTTCCTCATCTGTCTTCACTTTCTTTGCCTCTTCTAGGAAAAATATATAAAAACCGCTATGAAATGACTCCTTGAAGCATTCTTCCAATATTTAGACCACTAGGAAGTTAGTTAAGAAGCTCACCGAATTTTACGTTAAAAGGTGTGGGCCATGTTCTCTATTCCTCCTTATTTTAAAACTTTTTAAACAATCCATTTTGTTTTCCCCTCAAGTTATGGTCAAGCTTTGTTTATGAGGAGGTATGGGCATTAATTTGACACGAAAGATAAAGATTTAATCATTTTCTGTCCCATGATTTTCTTTTATTTGATAATCATTACCCAGCCTTTGTCATTTAAGGCTGTTAAGGGACATTTCTTGGGTTATAGACAAAAATATCCAAGTGAGAAGTAGGATTGGCTGAAAATTTGAGGTTTTTTTTTTTTTTTTTTTTTAAAAACAGGGTTGGTTTGTTTGAAATGTATTTGTTTTGTGTTGATAGGGGTTTTTTGTTTTGTTTTTTTGCCAAAAAAATTTCTTTTCAGGAAAATATTTTTGCAATTTTCAACCAGCCTAATTGACAACACTCCCCCTTGTGGTTATTGAATAGCATGGTACTGCAAGATACATAAAATCCAAGTATACCCAAGGGATAAAAAAGCAATAAGCAAGGTTACTCTGGTTAATGGTATCCCCTTATCTTGTGAAAGATGCAATACATTTATTTTGATATCATCCTATAACAAATAATTTTTTTAAAATGTTGACCTTCTAACAAGGAAATACACCCCCACATACACCCCAAACTAGAGTTTCCAGTAGCTAAATGGGGCATTTTATAAATATGTTCTCTAAATTACAGATGCCAGTACTACTTACTTTTACATTACCTCCCCATGAGGCTAAATCCAGAGAAGAGAAATGTGTAATAAGTAATTCTAAATATTCAAAAACTTACACCCATCATGCCTCTCTATTATTACTAATTCTACTATTACTAATTACTAATTGTAGTTGGGACTACAAATTGCTATGGAAGAGCAAGCCCTGGAAAATAAGAGAAAATGTTTACCTTCCTCTTCACTGCCACTTTCAAGGAACCGAGCATCCATACGAAATCTTTCATCCGTGCCAAAGCGTGATTGTAAATGCATGAGCTACATTGATAACAAAACAAAAAAATTAAGATTAAATGTATGCAGTCCAGCAACTTTATAACAATCAGACAAGCAGTAACAGTTTTAACTTGAATCATGGCCATGAGTTAACATAAGCTTTCACTGTAGAGGTTCTCAGGAGAAAATTTTTTTAGTGACCTCAGAGTGCGGCCACCAACTCTTGCTAGTGACTGTTCTCACATTTTTTCCTAAAATACTTAATTAGCTTTAGGAAAAGCAAATAAATATGCACATAGACACATCCAAATCATTGTAATTTATTCATTGCTAGCTAGTAAGTCTGTTGTGAAAAGTGATATTAAACATACAAGTATCACTTTTCACAACGGGCTTACTTAGCCCTGGCAAGCCTGGGGACAAATTAAGCCCTGGATGGGGGGCCAGGGGAGGCAGTGGGGGGCTAAAGCCTGAAGCTAAAGCCTGCTGCCGGAGCCTGGGGCCTGCTGCCACACAGCCGGAGCCCGGGACTGGAGCCCAAAGCCCCGTGGTCAGAACCTACTACCCCACCACCCCAGGGCTAAACCCCAAAGCCTGAGCCCAACTCCCCTTGGGAATGTGGGGAAACTCACTGGGTGCCTGCTTCTCCAGCGTTGTGCCCTAGGTGTCTCCAGAGGGGGGGCAGGGCCCAACCCCCGCTGGTCACCCCAGTAACCAACACCAAGGCAGGGCATCCAGGAGCAACAGGGAGGGGCCGCTACTTGGCCCCTGCCCTTCCAGCCCAGGAGGCTGTGGCCACAAGAAAAGTCCCTGGTGGCTGCATTTGGCCACGGTGGCCACATTTGAGAAACTCTAATAAATCTCTTTTGAAAATACCATTTGACTTCAGCTTGGGAGGTTTGGGAATGAGCAGTTACATTATGGAGAAAACATTATTTCCTCTACATCTAAATGGACTTTTCCAACTCAGGTATTACCATAACTTTGCCAACACCATCCTATTCAAGTAACTGCAGATATTATTAAATAGGTTCACTAACCTTCTCACCAGCTTTGCCTTCAAACTGGGGTTTGATTTGGAATCTGTCATCTTCACCTGCAGCATCTTGCTCATCGTCACTGCTCTCAAACAACTTCCCAGAAATTTTACTAGTAAATTCCTTAATTGTTTAATAACAAAAAAGCAAAACAAACTGAGGAAACAGTTATAATAAATAGTTCTAAGAACACTATCAACTACTACCCACTTGTTTTGTATTACTTTCCCAATACAGCTGGAAGCCAACAATCTTTCATGATATCGCATTTACTTCTACTAATTACTGATGTCCATGAATCCTTGTAAAAAGATGTTACAGCTGCTTTACATGTTCTGAGACAATTCTTTGGTAATTTTATTTTATAGTTGTGATCATTCAAGTGTGGCAGGAGCACATTTCTGTATACAGTAACCGCACTTTTCCATATGATTTTATCCTATAAGTTACTGTGATGCTGAGACAGCAAGAGTTAAGCAACCAGCAGACTGGGTGATCTGAAAGCAACTCTTAAGGACATATTAGAAGGGTATTGAAATAGTAAATATGGTCATTCCTTGTAGATAGTTATTAAAGCCATGTCAAGTTGACTAGAATCCTTGATATGGTTAGAGAATCAAGAATAAATACTAATCATATTTGTCTGTTTAACTATATCTTGTTAGAAGTTTAACAATGTGATCTAATTAGCTATCTATGTTTCATACCTGAATTCTATTGATTCAGAGATCAAAAGGGGGAAATTATAATTTAGATAGGACTTGTGATATAATAATGTTATTGGCCACACTTCTCTTTGAAATTTGTAGTAAACTACCTGTGAACTGTTTGATAGTTAAGTGCCTTATGCTAATAAATATAACTAGTTACCGTTGTATACCTAGGAAACACAGATTGGCTTCAAAGCAACAATGTACATTACCTGTTCTTCATTCAAGGAAGGCCAGCTGTGATCATTTGCTGTGAAAAGGCTTATCCACTTAACTTCCGCTATAAAGAAAGTGTTGGGCCTGATCCTATTTTATCGCAGATCTGTTTAAAACTTTGACAGGGAAAGTCTAAGCTACAAGAATGAGGTCTCTAAGGCCTGGTCTACACTAACACCCCAATTCGATCTAAGGTACGCAACTTCAGCTACGTGAATAACGTAGCTGAAGTCGACATACCTTAGTTCGAATTTACCGCGGTCCACACGCGGCAGGCAGGCTCCCCCGTCGACTCCGCGGTACTCCTCTCGCTGAGGTGGAGTACCGCAGTCGACGGCGAGCACTTCCTGGTTCGAATTATCGCGTCCAGACCAGACGCGATAAATCGAACCCGGAAGTTCGATTGCCAGCCGTCGAACTACCGCGGTAGTGTAGACATACCCTAAGTCTACTCTCGATTAAGCCTGCAAGTCTCATGGAAGCATTTGAACAAACTCTGCACATGGACTGCCTATTTGACTATAGGCTTTTAAATTGACTACAGAAGGATTCTTACAAATCAGCAGCCTCACTATCTCTGCTATGAAACTGATCTAAGAACTTTGTTCATATCTCTAGGTATATTGATCTTTTGACCATAGCAACTTTTTCTTTTTATTAATAAATCCTCACTATATTAGACTTGGCTGTCTGGGTGGGAACCAAAGTGGACTGTATTTTGGCTTCTTGGTAACCAGTAAGGTATTATGGACGCTGTATGGTTACTGGCTTGGTGAAATGTCATTATAAAATAAACCACCAATTCTGGGGATCATCTGCCCTATTTGCAGTTTGCCCTGAAGAAACATTCTCAGTGTAGCCCCTCCAGGCACCATGGTCACAGTTACACACTTCACATTCTTGCAACTGCATATCTGCTTAGTATTTGTAAAATGCCTTTAATGAAGGTGTTTCACTGGTGATGCAGATGACACTTTACCCTCTCAAATCCATATATTCAATAAAAACAGTTTGATACTTATTATGAAGCAGTATTTCATTTAAACTTGCTTTTCTCTAGGTTTCATAGTGGCCGTTAGGCTTTCATAAAAAAGTTAATTTGGATTTTGAAAAATGTTATTCTAGGAAAGAGTTTTAGAACCAGTTTTTAAGTAACAGCCTCCACAGACTGCCTTTTGCTTTATGAAATCTACAATACAATGGAAGTTACTTGACAAATATAATTGAAATGATAAAAGTCAAGAGAAATGTAATGCAGTTGTAAGTGACACTCATCAGCAGCAGCCAAGAATGTCACAGCCAAGTCTTCCAGAATAATTATGGCTCCCCATCACAGAGTTTGGGCCACTGTACAACAACTCACAATGTGGAGCAAGGACCCCAATGTAGTAAACTAACCTCTAAATAGAAGTAAGGAAAACAAAGGGATGGGAGGGAGAAAGGGTGTTTTACACTGAACATTGACAGTGGCCCTAATTTTAAAACACCTTTGAAAAAGAAAGAAGCTTTCAGTTCAGGCTTTAAAAGTGGATAGAATGAAAGATGTCAAGGGAGAGGAAGTTCACTCTCATCAAACACATCATCAGCTGCTGACCTACTGCATGATGGTGGAACCCCTGAAGAGAGGTGGTGTTACAAAAGATATTGATTAAGTGAAGTTCTCAAAATTTACTCAAACTCTACACCATCAGTCATTTTAAAACCCAAGAGGGCCAATTTAAAATGTATCCTCCACTTTATAGGTAGTAAATGAAAAGGATCCATGGCAGATGTAATTTTACCACAGTTGCTCAATTAATAAGCAAAAATCCCTCTGCATTCTGAACAGTGGGTAACAAAAGAATATGCCTATTGTTCAGATAGCAAAAGCCCATTTTCGTCTAGTATACAGTCAAAATCTTACACTACAGTTAAAAACAATAAAATACATTTCTACTCAGTTACCAAAACCAATACCAAATTAAAACAAGGCTCCAATAAATTGGAATGCATGACAGGCTTGACATTCTGACTTATTTTAAGAAGCATAACCTAGCTTGTGTATTTCAGTGTCATTATTTGTTGGTTTTTGAGTTACATTATTTGGGATGGAGTGAGGGCTAGTGGTTAGATGATAGAATCTTGAACTCCAGATTTCCAGTCCTTTTTCCACCACTTGCTCTCTGCACAACACCGGGCAATTCAAATCTTTTCCTTTTATTTTTTAACTGACAACAGTGGGAAGTGGAGTTCTAGCATAACCACATGTAAGCCTCTCCATGAGACCATTGCTCATATGGTTTGTGAGTTGTGATATTGTGTGAAGAATGCACTGCAATCAATTTATACAAGTTACTTTATCTAGTAGAGTGCCTGATTTTTTCAGTTTCCAAAAAGATACTCCAAAATTTACATCGTCTTTAATTTATAAATTCATGTGCACCATGAATATGCACCACTTATTTTGTGTCATCTATTTTATATCCATTAGTACAAAGGACAATATTCAAGATTTGATCTCAAACTCTGAATACGAGTGGGTGTTGCTCTTCAGTACAATACATACTAGCAAATTGGGTAGGTGAATGCCCTCTCAGAAATTAGGCTGGACTTGTTTCTAAGCCACTTACTTTTCCAGGCAGATTTCCTATAGTCGCTTCTTCCTTAGACTTCTCTTCTACTTCAGCTTCACTTTCTCCATCTGAATCAAATACAATGTGCTTATGTTTGCTTGCTGACTGGCTTTCCTGGAAAAGGAGAGACATTGTTAAGTTTAACATGCCAAATATTGGTTACATACCGTGGGAACTACTGCTGGGCACATTTACAACAGTAGAGAATGTAACACTGGTCTACAATTTTTGAGAAGTCGTCTGCTTCAGAGATAAAATGTGCTATTTATTATGTATTTTGATGTGCTGAATTCAAATATGACAATTAAAACAACTGATTGGCTACTGTTTCTAAGATATTTAAGTTTTTACATTTTATGTCTATGTATATTGTGTAGATAGTAGAGTTTTAATCATAAATTGTAAACCTAGGTCTTTTCATGTGTTTATGGTTGCTTTACATGATAATATTTCACCTGTCCTGTTTATGTAACACTTTAAAAATCAGCAAAAGGGTTATATAAATAAAATTTATTATGAAACAAAAGGCAAAAAACTACTATGTACATCGTTTAGTCCCATTCAGTGTCTACTCGGCGCTTCTTGGCTTGTCTCTTGTATTCATTAAATGGAGCATCTCTTGTCACTGTCCAGCAATAGTCTGCAAGCATTGATGGGCTCCATTTGCCCTGATAGCGTTTCTCCATTGTTGCAATGTCCTGGTGAAATCGCTCGCCGTGCTCGTCGCTCACTGCTCCGCAGTTTGGTGGGAAAAAAATCTAGATGAGAGTGCAAAAAATGTATCTTTAGTGACATGTTGCAACCAAGGCTTTTGTATGCCTTGAGGAGGTTTTCCACCAACAACCTGTAGTTGTCTGCCTTGTTGTTTCCGAGAAAATTTATTGCCACTAACTGGAAGGCTTTCCATGCCGTCTTTTCCTTGCCACGCAGTGCATGGTCAAATGCATCATCTCGAAGAAGTTCACGAATCTGAGGACCAACAAAGACACCTTCCTTTATCTTAGCTTCACTTAACCTTGGAAATTTTCCACGGAGGTACTTGAAAGCTGCTTGTGTTTTGTCAATGGCCTTGACAAAGTTCTTCATCAGACCCAGCTTGATGTGTAAGGGTGGTAACAAAATCTTCCTTGATTCAACAAGTGGTGGATGCTGAACACTTTTCCTCCCAGGCTCCAATGACTGTCGGAGTGGCCAATCTTTCTTGATGTAGTGGGAATCTCTTGCACGACTATCCCATTCGCAGAGAAAACAGCAGTACTTTGTGTATCCAGTCTGCAGACCAAACAAGAGAGCAACAACCTTCAAATCGCCACAAAGCTGCCACTGATGTTGGTCATAGTTTATGCACCTCAAAAGTTGTTCCATGTTGTCATAGGTTTCCTTCATATGGACTGCATGACCAACTGGAATTGATGGCAAAACATTGCCATTATGCAGTAAAACAGCTTTAAGACTCGTCTTCGATGAATCAATGAACAGTCTCCACTCATCTGGATCGTGAACGATGCTGAGGGCTGCCATCACACCATGGATGTTGTTGCAGGCTACAAGATCACCTTCCATGAAGAAGAATGGGACAAGATCCTTTTGACGGTCACGGAACATGGAAACCCTAACATCACCTGCCAGGAGATTCCACTGATGTAGTCTGGAGCCCAACAGCTCTGCCTTACTCTTGGGTAGTTCCAAATCCCTGACAAGGTCATTCAGTTCACCTTGTGTTATGAGGTGTGGTTCAGAGGAGGAGGATGGGAGAAAATGTGGGTCCTGTGTCATTGATGGTTCAGGACCAGAAGTTTCATCCTCTTCCTCGTCTGACTCAAGTGAGAATGATTCTGGTGCATCAGGAAGCGGCAGTCCTTCTCCGTGGGGTACTGGGCGTATAGCTGATGGAATCTTTGGATAGTGCACAGTCCACTTTTTCTTCTTTGACACACCTTTCCCAACTGGAGGCACCATGCAGAAGTAACAATTGCTGGTATGATCTGTTGGCTTTCTCCAAATCATTGGCACTGCAAAAGGCATAGATTTCCTTTTCCTGTTCAACCACTGGCGAAGATTTGTTGCACAAGTGTTGCAGCATATGTGTGGGGCCCACCCCTTGTCCTGATCTCCAATTTTGCAGCCAAAATAAAGGTGATAGGCTTTCTTAACCATAGTGGTTATACTGCGCTTTTGTGATGCAAAAGTCACTTCACCACAAACATAGCAGAAGTTATCTGCACTGTTCACACAAGTACGAGGCATCTCTGCTCACTTTGGCTAAACAGAAATGTGTCCCTTTGCAAAATCAAACACTGACAAATAAGAGAGCACGACACTGTATGATTTCTAGAGCTGATATAGGGCAATTTGTTCAGCAGAGTGATGTAAGCTTCGTTATGATTGCATCACCCATGAGTTCTAGGAATAACATGATGCAATTCATATCATGTATGACGCAATACCAGCTTCAGATTGCATCATTCATTGTTTTGCCTAAAAAGCAAGTACTGTCCAAACCCAGTCATAGATTTATTCATAGATCCAGTCAAAGATGTATTTTAGTCATTTCTGGTTTAAATTGAGATCCCTTCCCTTTATAACTCACTTATCCTCCGCCATTCCCAAGTCAAGGGTCGTATATACTGACCCAATAGCATATCTTGAAAACTAGAGCCAATCAACAATTTTAAGCATCATTTTCGTTCTCAGTGACCCAGAATTAGTAAAGTTTGACTACATTTATTTCAGAAGCATTTTGGCTGTAGAGCAGTGTAATTAATTCACCTATTGTGTTTTCTGGAAAAAAATCCCATGACATCCCAGTATACACCTTTTTGGACATATCCTAAAAATCAATCTGGCAAAGAAGATAGGCGCTGCTCTCAAACACGATTCAAACCACAGCAACATCTTAGAGAACACATACTGGAGATACTTATTAAACCAGTATTCTTTCAGTACTGTTTTACTGTTCAGAGACAAGTTGAAAGCATACTTACCAGGTTCAGAAGAGCTCCTTGAATAAGTTTCTTCTGTAATTCTCTCTCTTTCTGTCTCTCTTGTAGAGCTGCCAGCCTCTTCTGATTATCCTGCAGTTGTTTCTCCTTTTCATCTGACTCACTTGAGATAGCAGTAGAAATGCAAAACTCTTCTTTACTTTTGTGAACACTTTTCTTATGGTTCTCACTTTTCTGAAATTTAGAGGCTTTACCTTTACTGCTTGCATCCTTCTTTGGTTTCTCAGCAAGAGATTCTGGGCTTTCCAATTCACATTTAATGTGTTTCTGTGCGACAGATAAAACAGTATCTGTGTCAGTGCTTTCCTCCTCGCTTCCAATGATACTAGTTGTGGTGCAGTCCTCACTGTCTCCTCTGTTTGCTGTTTGATCTTCTACACGAGAATTCAAGTAGTTATTCTCTTGTAATGAAGGTGGTTTCCTAATAGGCTTTTCACTTCCACCTTCTGAGTATTGGGAATTTGACACCTTCTTGAGCTGGTTGCTGAGAGTATTTTGCTTCTTTTTCACACTTCTGTCTTCAAGTGAACATAATATGGAACGACTAGACTGTCTGGGAGCTGAGTGTTTCCCATAACAAGAACAGTTTGGTTTTGAAACCTCTTCTAAAGATTTCTTTTTCAAATCAACAAGACTTGAGGAATTCTGGTTATATTTTCTTTTACAGCTGCAAGAACCTTCCATGCTCATCTCCTCAAAATTCTGATTGTCACATAATGACCCTATTCCTCTGAAAGGCTGAAATTTCAAACTGGAGGTATTTTCCATTGGCTTCTCATCATCAGCACTCTCCTCTCCCTCTAAAATGGCAGCAACTATATCTTCAGGATTAATAGATGTTTTAGTTGTAGAGTCAATTTCGTAAGTCTTTGTACTATACTTGGTGTTACTAATATTACCGTCAGTTTTGCACTGACTATCCCTCCGCTTGCCTTCTATATCTCCTTGTGAAGATTCAATACTTGCAGTGGCTAATGCTTCTAACTCATGTAACGTAAGATCTAGGCGGTAACAGTTTTGCATCATGTCTTCATAATCAGAGTCAGCTTCAGATTCACTTGCTTCAGGCTCTGAATCAAAACTAGTAGACCCAGACTTGCTGTCAACTCTGTTGTCCTGTAGTTCAGAAGCCCGGACTTTTGCTGTTTTGTTATGCACTGCTTTTTTGTTATTTTTTTCTCTTAACTTATCTGGTGACAACACAAAGGAATCATTTGCAGAATCAAAGCTTTTGTTGTTTTTGTAAGTTTCATTCCTAACAGTATCCTTCCTTTGCATTTTCACCAGCTCAGAATCTCTTGGAATTTTAGTTTTCACACTGTTTTTATCTGGAGTTTTAGTCACAGCAATAATTTCATCTGTATCTGCTGAATCATAATCCGTATCATTTTCAATAGTCTTTCCTTGTCTGTTACATCCCTTACTCACTTTCTTCATAATATTTGGATTGGTTAAAGACCAGTGAGTGTTGTATTTTAGCTCAAAATTATCCCCCACAACTTCCAAATGATCACTTTCAGATTCAACATTTGTTTTAGCTTTCTTTATTTCCTTTTCTTTCTCTATCATAACCCTGATTTCTTCTTCAGAATCAATATCACTGTCTGAAATGCTGTTTGTATTCCTGTTAGGCTTAACACCAGATGCCAGGTTCTTATCCAGAAATAATTCTTTCCCTTTCACATCAATACTATTAAGACTAGGTGTCTGAAGTAATTTAGACAGACCAGTTGATTTGGAGTTTGACATTTGGACTAATTTTGTTTGTGTTAAGTTTGCTTTTTTTGATTGCAAGTGGCGACCTGGTGTTTTATTTAAATTTTCACTACTCTGTATCCTCATTTTTTTAGGTGTTTTTTTAATTTCAGGGAACTCTCCTCGTCGTTTCTTGCTCATGCTGTCATCTCCACCTTCCAACTGCCAAGTGAGCTTCGATATGGGAACTGCGTCAGTCAAGTCTTGCTCCAGCTTTCTAAGGTTGTGGCAATATTTTGATGGGTCGTATTTCATTATGTTATAGTCAGAGTTAAGGAATAAAAATAAAACCAAGGAGGCTTCCACTTTTCAGCAAGTAACAACTTAAGTTATAGGAACAAAGACAATAGATGTTGTCACAGTTACTGGACTAACTGCACCTCTGAACCCTCCTTGTTCCTTTGAGTGCAGCTCCTTTAGATCTTGAGCTTCACCCATCACCCCCCTATAGGGGAGGAATCACAGAATTCTCCGTCTCTCAGACCAGGCTTTGGGATGCAGTTCCCTGTGATCAACTGTGACTACGTGAACAGACCTTATGTTCACCACCTGGTAGTTTTCTTCCATTTGGGAGCAATGACAGTGGTGTCAATTAACCATTAGCCCTTGTAAAGCAAATAATATTTTATAACAAAAGCATTAAAAAATATCTTAGAACAATAAAGCAATGTATACACATGCCTGCCTCTCCCTAAGGCTTACTATTCCCTGGCTCTGGGAAAGGCCCAACTCCTTATGAGAGTCTCTCTGTGTGTCAGCCTGTCTCTCAGCCATTGAGTATTGACCCCACCCTTTCCCTCCTGAGAATGGCTTTTAACTATTTAGTGTCCTTTTGATCTCCAGGCTCCCAGCCCAGCAAAGCAAGGCTTGCATCTTCATTGGAGACAAGATATAGGATCCTCTAAGCTCATAACTCCCCCTCCGCCCCGCACATTGTGCAGTTGCCCTCCAGTGTTTGCTAGGAGGTTATCTGTAATTGTTGTGCTGCTTTCCTTGCTTTTACCCCTGCAACCTCTTATTAAGCTAGATCAAAACATTCCTGCAGATGAGTCTTATAACCCAGTATACAATAACTTCACTTTACCGACCAGGTCACGTACATTGTTCATAAAATTATTACATCTGAGTATTTATATAGCAATTCCATATCCATCACAGATGGTTATTTTTAAAGCTATGTTTTCTGAACTTTTTAAGTGAGTTACATGCAACCTGTAACTATCCATCAAAATGATGCAAGTTTGTTGCAAGATTTAGGATGAAGCCACCAAGTAATCAAGCACCGGAGGAACACTTTTCTGTTTTTTAGCAAAAACATATTTAAGGTGAGTCCATTTGTTTTTTGCACTCTGATCCTTTCCATAATGGCAAGAGAACGATTTGGAATTCTAATCATTAGCCAATATATACCCATTCTTTGCCAAGCGTAACATTTTAATTACCTCCACATAAGAAAGACAGTAACTGCACTGTATTTTGTATCACTAATATGAAGACTGTTATGCAAATACCTCCTTCCCCCAATAAAGATGGTAAACAAATGGAGAGAATAATGGAACTGTTTCTATGATCATTCAATGTTTACTCAAGCAGTAGGAAAGGATATTTTGCTTTTGTGTCGACCCTTAAGGTGAAGGATGGGTAAAACTCTGCCAAATTTACTAACGACCCAATCCTGTAAGAAAGAAAAGTATACAATTATATCAGAATGAAAAAAAAAAAAGGGGATTAAATGTATCTCAGTAAATAAAAAATAGGTAGTCCTAAAACAAAATGGATTCTGAATTACAGGAATACTAATATAGTAACTCCTCACTTAAAGTCGTCCCGGTTAATATTGTTTCGTTCCTGATCAAGTAGGGAACACGCTCATTTAAAGTTGTGCAATGCTCCCTTATAACATTGTTTGGTTGCCACCTGCTTTGTCCACTGCTAGCAGGAAGAGCAGCCCGCTGCAGCTAGCTGGTGGGGGCTTGGAAACAGGGTGGACCGGCAGCTTCCCCCTCCCCCCCATCAGCTCCCTGCTCCCCTAAGTTCCCTGTGTGGCAGCCGCCCAGCAGGCTACCACTTGCCGGCAGTTCAGTTGTCCCTCCCCCCACTGCCATGTGCTGCTCCTGCCCTCTGCCTTGGAGCTACTCCCAGGAGCCTCCTGCTTGCTGTGCAGGGAAGGAGCGGGGCTAATGTCAGGGTGTCCCCCTTCCCCTACTCCTGTCCCCCGCTGACCCTTTCTCCATATAGGGCAGGGTATGGACACGACAGGGCTCAGGACGGAGAGAGCTTGCTGGCCGCAGCTACTGTCTTAACTTCCTGATCTACTTAAAAAGGCAATGTACTTAGAGTGGTGTCAGCCTACTTAAAGGGGCAATGCGCATCTCTCTCTCTCTTTCTGCCATGCTGTCTCCCCCTCCCTCCATTCATGCTGCCTTGTAGAGTGTGAGGCTATAGTAACAACGTGTTAACCCTTCAGCAGAATGCTAGATCATCATTTAGCAGTAAGGCATTCCCTGGGAAATATCCCACCCTCTGACTTCACCACTTCAACTAAGCTTCACAATCATCATTGCTGAGTACAGTATTAAATTGTTTAAAACTTATACTGTGTGTGTGTGTGTGTGTGTGTGTGTGTGTGTGTGTGTGTGTGTGTGTATGTATATATATATATAAGAAAAAAAAGAGAGAGAGTTTTTTGTCTGGTGAAAAAAAATTCCCTGGAACCTAACCCTCCCATTTACATTAATTCTTATGGGGAAATTGGATTCGCTTAACATGGTTCACTTAATGTAGTATTTTTCAGGAACATAACTACAACGTTAAGCGAGGAGTTACTGTAAAAGGAATCTGGCCATAGCTAGCCTTTTTGTTCTATTATGTGTCACATTCCTGTATTAAACTACTATGCTAATTTCTTTCTAGAAAGGAGGGAACATCTCAAATGTTATATTCTCATTGTTAGGTTACCGACAGACTATCGTAGAGAGACCCAAAAAAAAAAAAAAATCTGATTTAACTGAAGACACACCAACCATTAACTGACTCTGCTCTCACAGCAGCTAAACAGAAAACCCCAAGATCAAGCTGAACACTAAAAAGGAAACTTTGAAACATCTAGTTAAATGAATACTTGTTTTACTTGCGTAAATCTTGATGTAGTCTCACTTAAACTTTATCCTCTCCCTACAATATGGGCTCTAAACCTGCAACAATTTATACTCATACTCAATGCCAAGCACTGTGAATAGTCCTACTGATCACAGGGCCCAAAATGAGTGTGTTGTATAAGGCAGCTCATACACAAGATTTACATGTTTTAGAAAAGCTAATTCTAGACATTGCTATGAACTTTAAATGACCATACACATACGCAAAGATAGACAGCTCTATCCCCTCCTAAAAAACAAACTGGTATCTATGCTCATATTTTATAAGGATTATAAAATTGAAGCTTATTTTGTACAAGTCAAAGCTACTCTGCCACCTCGTATGTATTGTCTCCTGTAATCAAATATACAAATCTGAAGTAAACTTAATGTGAAGGCAGCTTATTAGAAAGCTAAATAAAAGGGTGCCTGATGCAGTTCTCTTAACTCAGCAGAACGGATACCCCACAACACCTTATGATCCGGTACTTCTGTTCCTGGCACTGCTTTCATATGAAAATTCACAACTCCAGCTTTATTCAGTGATTCCAACAGATTTCCCTTGCCATCCGTATGTGGCTTTTCCTTCTTCAACCTTGCTTCTTGTCTCTCCTGTGCCAATCTGTATCAGGCAGTGCATGGTTTAAGCTTGCCATGACATAAAAGCAAAAATAAAAAAGTATCTGTGTGTAAAGCCATCATTCGTGATGGATCTCTTACACTTACGGACAACCATTCACTCTGAGCCAATGTGAAACATATCAAAGATATGTTTTGCCAATTCCCATTAAAACCAGGAACAAGGCTCCCACCCAGCTAACTTTTTAATAAAGATGAATATAGCAGGTATGATAAGCATGCCGCAAACGTACCAGCATGCTAGCAGTTTCAATGAAAAATAAATAAACATTTAAAGCAGCTAATGGAGAACATATAGGAAAAGGGTAAGGGAAAACTGCAATGTGGGCAAAACAACAAGTATAAAAAATACAAAACACTGTAGTACCCAGACTATCTTCTTAGAAGTTATTTCTTTATTATTAAGTCTGTTAAAATCGCATTTACTTGGATTTGAAGGGAAAGCAATATCCAGTGGCTTCTGCAGGTTCATTATAGAAGATCATTCTTTAATTAGAGCCCTCTTACAAACAAGCTGTCAAAAAGTTTACTTAATACAGTATTTGACAAATATAAAGGTAAAAACTCAGGCCATGTACATTTAAAGTTGGTAGGATGAATTATTCAGACACTGGTTCATTTGTATTTTGCACAATTCTAGAAAAATGATATATCTATCTATATATATAGGGCCCTACCAATTTCACGGCTGTGAAAAACGTGTTGCGGACCTTGAAATAAGCCTTTCTCCATGAAATCTGATGTCCCCTTGTTCCTACGAGTGCCCCAGCAAAGGGGGCTTCTAGCTCTGGCTGGGCAGGGGAGGGACAGGACTTGTCCCTCCCCTGCACAGCTGCTCAGGGTGTGGGGAGGGAGGAAATGATCAGACCCACCTCCACCTCCGGGAACATCCTATGGCTGCAGGAAGCTCTGCGGTTGCTGCCTTCAGAATCCAGCTCTGAAGGCAGCTCCCTCAAACAGGTTTGTGACACCCTCCCCCATCCCCTTTTGGGTCGAGACCACCACGGTTACAACACCGTGAAATTTCAGATTTAAACACCTGAAAATGTGGAATTTACCAATTTTCAAATCCTATGGCCGTGAAATTGACCATAATGGACCATGAATTTGGTAGGGCCATATTATATATTTGACAGTATTAGTGCGACCAGACGTCCCGCGTCCTGACCGATCTCTGGTCGGGACGCAATTTTTGTCCCGATATTTTGCGCGGCCGGCAGCACTTGGCTTTTTTTTTTTTTTTTTTCCCCCCCCCCGTGTCCCGATATTTTCTTCATCTCATCTGGTCATCCTAGATAGTATGTGGCAAAGTAGTTCAACAGCAACAATATACATTTGTATATTAACATTACCTGTGCAAAAAGCTTTCTTTGGCCAATTCAATTTGTAGCGTTCCACCTTTCCACCTTGTTTTATTTAAAATGGACATACCTAGGAAACAAGCATTAGACAGAAAATGACTATTGCCCACATATATAATATTTAAGAAATGTTTTTAATCATGTCTCTTTTTGCTATATTTTATATTTTGGCGCATTATGAGACTGATCCTGCACCCAATTAGACTACTCTGTTGATTACGGGTAGCAAATTTAGGATCTAATATGGAAAGCAAAAGATATTTTCAACATCCAAACCCTATTTTGACTAAGAGTAAGTTAGCCAGTAATAAACAAACACTGAAAGATCAAATAGCTCATTCCAAATAAGGATTCAAAAATTCAGATACATCTACATTCTTAGGTTCCCTTCACACTCTATCCAGGCCTTTCACACTATCTTCAAATAGGATTTACTTTTCTTTCCCTCCTTCCCAACAGATCCTACAAGCACTGGCAGACACATTGGCAATACTGAGAGATGGAGATTGGGAGGGAAGTCCTTATTCCATATAAAGAGATTAAGGGAAGCACAAAGTTTTAGGCTGATTCTTAATTATGTTTAAATAAGATGGCCTACCCCTAAAAAGAAGGTTTCCCTTGTCCTTTTTCAAAGGTACATTATCAACCCCCGTCTTCGGGTGCAGATGACTGTGCTGAAATAATCTCAACTGGTTGACTGCAGATTACACAGGAGTTGAAGTTTTGTAATGTTCATCTGCCTACCAGAAAAGATTGGGAATCTGTATTTCCATTCTAAAAGCATTAAAACTGACCTCCTTAAGGAAAATAAACTTTGCTTAACCCATCATTCTTTATTCCCTTGAGTCTCAGTCAATTCTAATGTTATATACAAGTATCAATGTATCAAAGAGAAGAAAATATGTTTAAGATCATTTTCTAAACCTTCTCACTAAGGGGCTAACATATGCACTTCAACCTCTCTCCCCCTTCCCCAACCCACTAGGCTATTCTGATAAGACCATTGCCTCCACCCCGTAACATAAAAACACAGATACTTCAATAAAATACATTATTTTGAAGAGCATCTTCCATAAACATTGATTCCTAAAATAACTGAGCTAAATAGAATTGAAGAATGAAATAGCAAATGGGAGAGGGAAATTAAGAGGTATAGATGAAGACAAAAAAGCTATGTCCTCTACTTCAATGGCAGTCTGAGCAGGTAAGTGCAGGTTCAGGTATTTGTTACATCCTTAGTTTACAGGGATTAAAATAAACTGCAACAAATATAATTTGTGTACTTACATCTTTTAAGATCTGCTTCAGAAATGCCAATGTTGATATAAGCAAAAGTTTTCATAGGGTTCCCTGGTCAATAATCAGAAACATTTGGTTACTTTTGTATATAAAACTGTAATTTTTTGTTTTTAAAATTGAAGCATGTGTTCTCTACAGATGCTTAAGGAAAAGTAGTAGTTTTGACATGGAAGTTGTTTTTCATTACTAGTTGAAGTAAAGAACAGTTGCACTTCTAAAGTGCGAAATGAAAATATTACCCTGGTCATCTTTCCTGATAACAATTTCCGTATCTGTAACATTTCCAAACTTGCTGAATCTTTCCTGCAGTTCAGCCTCAGAAACTGTATGGCCAAGTCCTCCAACATATAAACGTTTTAAAACTTGTTTTTTCTCCATATTAAAAAGTCAGACTGTCTCATTTAGGATGTATGTTTTATCCTTCTGTAAAAAGGCAACAAAAAAATCAGTATTAATGGTTTTTGTGGTTCTGGTGCGAGCTGCACCTGTGAGCTCTTTCTCAGTCACTCGGTGGGCACTTCCAAGTGATGGCCCTAAACCTGCACTTCTCTCAGAGTGGAACCCTACAATTCAGCCCACTTTTTGACATGACTATCAGCCCTTGTTTCACCAACCATATTAACTCAACAAATCCAACAGGACTTAGTCCCTGCTATGAAATCTTCTCTGGGAGTTGTGACCCATGGTAAAAGCAGCTTATTCAAAACAGAATATGATTTATTTAACAGTCGGAATATGTCAAGTAGAGAGAATGAGGTTAAAATAACGAAAGTCCACTAAAAGGGCTTCTGATGATCCCAATGGTAAATTGATCTAGGAGCATTTGCTGGATCATTAGGTTTAACACTGGGATACTCAGTATAAGTGACCAAGAAAACCCACAATTGATAATACTATAAATTCTTCTGACATATCAGTTCCTAAGCAGACTGTATGTGTAAGAGTTGTTTTTGACAAACATCCCATAATTAATCAGGTGCTCAATTTGACCCACCTGTTCATCTTAAACATTTTATAGAACATTTAATAAGTTTAAAGACATAGTACCAGAAAGCACTCCTCTGTTCCTTTTGTGGGAAAAAGCCCACATATTTTTATAACACAAAGGAAAACAGCTTAAGTATCTTACACTATTGTTCTAATTAACAGCTAAAATGACCATAACTGAAAAACATGAGACGAAAAGTATCTTTCCAGTTTGTTTATATTGTGCATTCGACAGCACTCTGTATGATAAATCAGTCAATTCCATCATTTGTGTGTGGGTCTTTCACAGAACAGTGGAGAGAAAAACAAGTTAAAGAATAGTAAAATGTAACTGGAAAACAAAACAAACAAAACCTACCATCAGGAGCCTCAGGGCAGAAGCAATACCTGAATTACTTTTAATTCTCTTGAAAAAGGCTAGATTTCAGATTAATATAGCAAACGAATTACCTGAATATTATATTAGATTACTTTGCCATGAATTTATTAGCACTAGAGTAACTAAAATTAGGTTCTAACTCCATATTTAGGCACCTAAACGAAAGTGAGCTGATCATATGCTGGGCACTTATGGATAACCCCACATTAGTAACAATAGTATTTGTGGGTACTCAACACTTCTGGAAATAAGGCCACTTGTATTTAGGTGCCTAAATATAAGCATATTGGATCAGATAATGGTCAATCTAGACCCGACTCCTCTTATAGTGGCCATCACCAGATGCTTCAAAGAAGGTGCAAGAAACCCTGACAAGAGCAATTGATTATTTAATATCCTGCCCATTGGAGAAGTTTCTTTCTACAACCCTTGGTTAGAGAATGGTGCTCTGAAGAGTTAATGTCCCTACCAAACACTACACTTAAAAAACCCCCACACTCATATAGGGGAGGATGGTCTCATTATCACTAGAAATATCCTATTACTTTTTTCAACACCCTGGAGAAATGTCAAATCCTGCAACTTATTTCAAAGAGTCTGCTAGGCTAATAAATGCACCAAATAAAAAAAAACGTTTCCTTTTATCAGTTTTTAGATTTGCTGCCATTCAATGTCATGGAATGTTCATTATATTCAGACCACCCAGTGTTGACACATGCAGCTACTAACAATAAAAACTGTGTTTTTTATCATTTGTGTTAGAAAAAACAGATATGTGTGCGTGTGAGAGAAAACTACACATCTATCCAAAACTCAGAGATAACACAACCTTCAGCTGTACGAGTTTCGCCGCATTACCCCCACTACATTGTGACAAATTTGAACTGGAAAATAAAAATCAGTCTGGGAATAGGGAGGGCGGGGGAAGGACAGAGACTCGGGCCCCCCAAGCCCGGGAATAGGGAGGAGCGCAGAGGGAAAGACAGAGACGGGGCCACCCACAGTTCCAGGACGGAACAAGGCCCCCAGACCTCTTTCGGTCTCGGTGGCTTTTCTACCGGGATTTTTCTCTAAAGAAAAAAGAACAGGAGTACTTGTGGCACCTTAGAGACTAACAATAAAGAGCCTCCCAACGCGGGCCCCAGACTCCTGACCAGGACACCGCAGCAGCCCTGACCTCCGACTCGACCACCCGCCGAGGAGACCTCCCGAGGTGGACTACACGGATCGTGGGCGGACACGCAACGGGTTCACATACCGCACGTGTCCAACCAGGAAACGTAGCGACTCCTTCCTCACATACACGCTTTTTCTGGATACGACTCTATTCGGCTCCCCCCCGCTTCCGGGACACACTGGAAAACAAGGTTCCTAGAGCCTATAGCCCCCACCACTTCCGTCAAAGCCCCATTCGCATACGGCAGCCGCCAGCGGCTCACTGTTCCTGGCCGGCCGGGTATAGTTGGCACACATCTCTAGCTCGCGCAGACTGTGCTCGGGCTCACCCACAGGGATCAGAACGCGGGGGCATCACTCTGGGCAGCGCCCGGAAAACAAACAAACAAACAAACAAAGGCCGGGGCTCGTTGCCCGGAGGCTCGAAGTTAGAGACGAGTCGGGCGTGTGACTGGCGCCCTGGCCGGCTGTGTGCGTGTGGCCTGGGAAAGGTGCCGTGCGCTGCTTCGGCGGCCCGGTGGTATCGCCCGCAGCGCAGCGGGCGTTCGTTTGGGCGGGCGGTTCGAAGCGCCGGCTCCAGAGCGGAGGCCGCGCGGGTTCCGAGCTTACCGCGGCCTCAGGGGACGGGGCAGCAGGTGAGGCTGGGCTCGGCCCCCTGTGGTATTGTCATCACGCTCCTTGCCGGTAGGAGTCGCGTCGTCCCCTCTGTCCTCCCACGGAGGCTGGCATGGGGGGAAGGTTTGTTGAACTGGGGCTGCGGGGGCGCATTTGTAGCGAAAGAGGCGCTGGGGCTGCAGCAATTAGGTGTCTGGAGCTCAAGCAATTTTTTTATATGCAGCAAGCCCTGAGGTGCTGGGGCTATGAACGGCCAAGCCCAGAGGTGCTGGGGGCTCTGCCCAGGCCAGTCCTGACACAAATTAACCACTGGATCACAGGGTATTTAATAGTCGGTTCCTCCCTCACACAATGAGGAATCTTACAGTTGGGGAGGGCGTGCCTCCTCCCTCCTGGTCATATAGGGTGCCGGGTGCCTGAGGGGGAAGCAGAGTCTGATCAGCAAGGGACAGACCTGAACCCTTCTCTGTCCCACTATCCGGAGCCAAGCGCAGTGTTCGGAGAAGAGTCTGTTGCTGGAGGGAGCTGGCTCTGTTTCTTCCCTTTGGACATCGGTCTGTCCCCCTGAAAACAAGCAACCCACGCAAAATGTCTGTGGGATTTCCCTGAGACTCTGAGGCCTGTAGCCTCCCCACCCCCAGCCATTTGTGGTTTTGGCTCCCAAGGCTGGGAGCTAGGCACTTATATATTTTCTTTTGGGTTTATAAGATAAGAGACTCCTACCTTTGATGATCTGTGCATATCTGATAGTTATCTGAATATATAATAGATTAACATCAAAAAGGAAAATGACCAGCCCTGGCCTGTCTGGGTGCTGTGTATTCTAGGAGCAATGTTTTTAGACTTAAACATTACAAATCGTTTAGAGTAAAACTTTGAGTGGTAGGTCATTCTGTGATCACACCCCTTGAAATCGTGCAGGGAGGACAGTGTAGGTGTTGGAGAGCAAACACTCAACTTCAGGAATTTGTATCAGATGGTACATGAAAGACAAATATTTAGACTTAATAAACATACATGCTGATAATGATTTGGAAACTTGGGCATTTAAAAACTAATTGTGGTTACTTTTCTTAGAATAAACATGTACATTGCGTTTTATTCTCACTTTGAGTCTTTTGTTTTAAAGAGACGTGATCGCATAGTCTCAAAAGTGCATACTTATATCTGAAATACGTTGTGTGCTGTACACTGATAAAGAAAATCTTTGTCATTTAAACATAAGCAGAGAACATACACATCTGTTTCTGGAAAATGTAAACATTAAACTGTTTTGTTGTGTTTTCAAGCATGATGTGCCCAGTTTATTTCTGGTGTGTAACTACATTAACATCAGAATTAATTCACCTACTGTGTGTGTTACTTCTGGTGACCTTGCAGCCCATATGAGAAGCAAACACAGGTTGGCAGGCAACACAAATGTTTTGGTTTAGAGAGTGTTGTGCTGTGTATAGGAAACAAACTGTTGGTAAACAGCGCTATTAATATGGATTCAGTACAAACAGGAACATATGTAAACAACAAAGGACTAGGTTTGAAAGAACACAATTGAGATAAAACAATTAAAAATTCCAATAAGAATAAAATTCACAATTTTTATCCATATTGAGTTTTGTAATCTCTACAACCATCTTTCAAATTTATAAATCCTGACTTTGGTGTATAAGAAGCTGACAAAATCTTTAGTTTTCCAGAAACTGAAATTGCTTTTGTATGTGGACACTTCCATTGTATCTTTGTTGCCAACTGCTGATTTGATGGACAAGCTATCATAAGAGTCCAATACTGAAGTAGTTTCTTCAGTTCAGAGACTACTTAGAGCTGTGAACTGTTGAAATCTCAACATTGTTGCCATATTTGATTTAGGTCTCCTATCAGGTCCTACTGCTGATTGAAATATTTTGCCACAGTATAGCAGCTTACTGTGCTTAACCCCCACTCCCTTCCCCTCCTTCTGGGTGAAATCTTGGATCTGTTGAAGTCAATCACAAAACTTCAGTTGACTTCAGTAGACCCCCTGGACTTGGAAACTACCATGAAATCTGTGTATTTAAATGAGACCAGTATTAAATTCAGTGGAAATTAAAAGGGTCATAGGGAATTACCAATTATTTCCTACAGGGTTGTGTATTTGTTGCATTAGGTTTTATTATCCCCTTTCACGAAAAATTCTGTATGGGGGAAAGAACACACAAAGTTAGAACCCTCATCAGGTTGTCGTCTCCTCCACTTCCTTGTTACTCTGTGTTAGCCCAACTCATAAGGTGGCATAGGAGTTGGAAGCTGTTGTATGTGAATTTATTATGCTTTCAGCAGGATTAACTACCATCTGTTTTTTTTTTTCTTATAAAACAAACACCTAATGACAGCATGCAGCCTAGAAGGAGCAGACATTATGCTTTGATGTGTCCCTACTCGCAGAATGTTCCAATCCCCAATCTTAGGCTACGTCTTCACTACCCGCCGATCCGGCGGGTAGCAATCGGTTTATCGGGGATCGACTTACCGCGTCTCGTAAAATCGATCCCTGAGCGCTCTGCCGTCGACTCCGGAAATCCACATCGACAAGAGGCGGTAGCGGAGTCGGCGGCAGCGCGGCAGCGGTCGGCTTTCCCCCGTCCTCACCACCAGGTAAGCCGACCTTAAATACGCAACTTCAGCTACGGTATTCACGTAGCTGAAGTTGCGTATTTTAGGTCGGAATACCGCTGTAGTGTAGACCTAGCCTTAGAGTGATTCTAAGAGGGGTTTCTGTGGAGTCTTAGGGGAATCAGTTTGTTCCCATTTCTGATAGAACGATAGATTTTCCACTTCAGTATGGGCCTGATCCTGTGCCTGTTGAAGTCAATGGCAAAACTCCCACTGATTTCAGTTGTGCAAGTCTCAAGCCATTTGCTTTCCTCTAAACCTCATAGTAGAGGGGACTGTATGGCTCAGTGTCTACAATTCCTTTGATTTTAATATTATTCTGTAGCTAGTTTACTATTAAAGTTTGCCAAATATGTATTTCTTAGTCAAAAACACTAGGATCTAAAATATTTAGATTTCAGAATTGGTAAGCTGTGTGAGCTGAATCATGTAATTTTTAAAAAGGGAAGAGAGAAAGTTTAATATTGTTGTGCTATATATTTTCATAGTTTTTGAATCAATAAATAGGATCAAACATTAATAGTGTTAAAATGAATATACTTATTTACAAAATTTTATTTCATTTTAGTAACATTGAATCTGAGAAATGGAGAGTGACATTTATCAAGTTTATGAAGATGAAATTCATTCTTTGGAAGAAGAAATTGAACTGTTAACTCAAAAGTTTGAAAACAAACAAGAATCTACATTTTATTC
This sequence comes from Terrapene triunguis, assembly GCF_002925995.2. NCBI lineage: Eukaryota > Metazoa > Chordata > Testudines > Emydidae > Terrapene > Terrapene triunguis. Next base: position 5,259,330 of record NW_020664583.1, read on the forward strand.
TGATGAAGAGATACAAATATCAATGTATGCATTTTATATGTTCAGATTAATCTTGGTTTATGAATGTATGTTCAGCATTGTTCTTTAGGTTTAAATGTCCACTCCCATTAATGTTGTTTCATAAAGTAAACATTTTAGCAATAAAAGAATCAGAAGTATTGAGAAACGCACTTGGTATTTTAGAGGTGGCTAAAGTGTAGCCTTCAGAAGTTTACAATGTGACCTGTGGCTGCCCTCTTTAATACGAGGTACAACCTGTGGAGGTCACAGATTCTATCATGCACTGCTCTGTTGCCTTCTCTCTGTTGCATGCTGCATCTCTATATTAAAAATGAGGATAATAGTGATTTGCTATATCAAATTTGATGTGGCTTTCGGGATCCTGACAAGTTGCTAATTCTTTGACTCTGATTTAAATCTATAATTACAAAGTAAAATATATCTTCTCGAAGCAAAAGGGGTTGTTTTGATTATCATAACTGGAAAAATGCAGATAAGCTGCCAAAACTCATTTTACTGAATGCTCCTGTGGCAATGTGAGTGCTTTCCATAACCACTAGCCTGTTGGTATATGGCAGGGAACATAAAGTATTTACATGGAATAGAACTTAGATGAGTAGTGCCACTGAATTCAAAGTATAACTGAAATCATAATAAATTTCTGAACCACCTTCACATGTCTACATGTTAGAGCAACTCTTTTTAAAAGCTTTCTCTGTGCCCTGGTGATTGCTAATGGATCTTTTCAATTCTAGAAAATCACTCCAAGGAGAATCTAAACAACATGAATCTCCACCAGATCTGAAAGCTGAACTTGATTGTTTAGAATCTGACCTCTCTTTTTTAATGAAATTTACTGGCATTTGGTTCACAAATTACTCCAAGGAAACAGTGGAAAAAAGTAAGCATTTGTGTGCCTATTAGTAACATTATTGCAAGCATTTTGTCACAGTTTGCAGTTGCAGATTATAGTTCAGCATTCAACATTTGCAGAAAAGCTTGTGCTCTGAAATGATAAAACACGAGCACAGTAATTGCTGGTAAATGGAATTCTGTGATGTTATACATACTGCCAAATGATTCTTGGTTTTACACTCAATGGCATTATAAGGTTATAACAGAAGACAGAATGTTGCCTATATATATATATATATATGGCTGGAGATACATTGAAGATCTAATTTGAACTTCTAATCAGTTTGGTAGGAAAGTTTTTCACTTACATGGTTAAATGCATGATTTATATTGTGTATAACATACATTGCCCACTCTTCAAATTTATAGCTTAATATTGTTTTTGTTAATGGGGAGACAGAATAATTATTGAACGTGATCAGAAATCTAAAATATTTTAACCTACTTTCATTATAGCTGGAAACAAAACTATACAGAAGCACAGATTATCAGGAAATTGCTATTCACTGCCTTTTCAGATGGAATTTCAACTTCTAGAAATACAGGTAATGACGAGATATTTCTATTGGGGGGAAAAGTACACATCTATAACTATTTGAATTTGTCATGATAGAAGAAAAACTGAACTTTTGGAATAGTTACTGTCACAGTCCTGGCTGAGTCCCCCTGGTGGACAGCCACTGGTCTGTTATAATTGGGTCCACCTTTGAATCCTATATGCATCAAATCCAGCTGGATCTGCAGAGTCTAGTCACTGCTTCCATTTGAAGGTCTCCTAAGACATTCTCCTGGTTAAGCCTCTTGTCTGGCACCCTTACTGGGATGAGAGTCTCTGCAGTCCAACTGTGATAGGACCCAAAATTAATGTTGAGACCTTCCTAACTTCTTCAGCCACTTTGCACATTCTTCCAGAGTTCCACCTAGCTGTGGTTGCTCTGGTTTACAGTTTCTTTGTCAGGGACCACATGGTTGTTCAAGCAAAGAAAACAGGCTCTGCAAAGAAACTACTTAAAATACACATTTTACTATTAGTGCTCTGCCTGTCCAGGGACATTCAGATTAAAACTGGATTAAGTTACAGCAAACTAATTCCACTTTACTCCTGAATGAAACCATCAACGGGGGTGTGTGTGCATGGGTGGTATTGGTGGATACATTTATTTTATGCACATTGATTTCATACCTTTTAGCTGATTCGCCTTAATTTTCCTGAGTGTCCTCATGTGGACATGCCCTTAGCATAAAAGAGTTACAGATCTATGCAAAACAATAGATGCCTGAATGCAATCCTGCCCTTAGAGTCCTTACCACTCCTGAGAGTCCTTGAGTTTGATCAGTGTTGTTGGAGGTAGACAAAGCCTCTCCTGCCTCCACTCTTCCAGTTGTGATGTCTGTTTGTATTGATGGGATGGTTTGCTTGCTTGGAGAGCATGTCCGTTTTAAAAGCAGTCTCTGACACCTTTTCTGTTTCTGTCCTCCGGCTGAGAATATTCCTTGCTCCAACCTTCCTGTTGGCTGCTGGGCAGAGTCTTGTTAAAAGTCAACGAGTCTACTGAAAGCAACCCAATTGCTCTACCAGAGTGGAGCTACTTAGGGATAGTCCACACTGACCATGTTAAAGCGCTGCCTTCTGTGGTCGCGGCGCCACGAGGGGCATAGCTACCAGCGCTGGGAGCATGGCTCCCAGTGATGGTGCATTGTCTACATTGGCGCTTTACAGCACTGCAACTTGCTGCGCTCGGGGGGTGTTTTTTCACACCCCTGAGCCAGAAAGTTGCAGCGCTGTAAATTGCCAGTGTAGACAAGCTGTTAATGTTGATAGTCCCTTGATGGCCCTATGTCAGCTTCCCAGACATAATCCGTTCCTGCTGCAAAATGGAAGTTGTAATGAACACCAAAGATGACAATAAATGTTATTAATGAAAAATTAATTTGACAGACATACTATCAGACTGTCATAAATCGATCTTACATATACTGATCGCTATATGTGGGGTCGGGAAGGAATTTTCCTCTTGGTCAAATTGGCAGTGATCTTGTGATTTTTTTTTTTCTTCTTCCTCTTCAGCCTGGAGTGCAAGTTAATTGCCAGGATTATGTGAGTATATCTCACTTAATCAATTTGCTGCCACTGCAGGGGCCTCGGACATTGATGCACCTTCTATTCTCTACCTGTGGCATGTAATAGTTTAGTCTCCTGTGGGCTGTAATAATTGATTCTAATTTTGGTTGTTGGGTTTAGTATGCAGGTGCTGGGTGCTGTTATGGCTTGTGATAAATAGAATATCAACTAGATGATATCTAGAAGAAGGTGGTTCTTTCTCGGATTACATTTCTGACTCTACATTTATTTTCCAAATTTTTGGCATATTATATCTTTAAGTCCGTTACTGTCTTAAACAGGGAATATAAGTGCCATTAATATTAATCAGAAATAAGCACATGCTTCAAGAAAAAAAGACTATATTGTCCTCTTTAGGGAATTATACTGTTTCAATACATTGTTTTTATTACACACAACTTAGTGTGTTAATTTCTGTAAGCATCAGTTATTAGACAAGGGGTAATTGTTTTCAAGTTTTTTTTCTGTTGTATTTTTGCTGATGCTCCAATGTCTTCATTTTTTGCTGAGGATATACTTACCCTCAGATATTGTTATTCAGTAAACATACTTATGAATATGTAAAAGAAAAATGGTTTAAGTCTACTTGAAGAGAAACACAAATTAGTTTTGAAAGATTTGGTCAAAAATAACTACAAGGAATTGAGTTTTGACAACTTGGAAGAAAATATGTAAGTTTATTAAGTAGAACAGAGAAAACTAGCCACTCAGATGTATCTGTGAGGTGAAGAGTGATTAACATGCCAGAATGAGGTTGGGAGGAAATGGTTTCTTACAAAGTCCTTCAGATGTATACTTACATGAAGTAGTATCATATACTCAGTCTATTTGATGCACTTGTGAAACCAACATGGTATATTCAGATTCTGCAGAGCCAAAGCTTTCATTTAAAAAATATAAGTAAGTGTTTAGCTTTCATAGTAACTTTCCAAGTGCTGAGTGAGTGTAACTGATACATACTGGTGGTGTCCTCAGTTTGCAGACAGTGTGAAACTATGATGCTTTGAGTCAAGATCTTCCTTGCCCCCATTAATTTCATTAGAATATTACTTTGCACACTTAGTAATGTTTTACATGTCATCATTAACTATTTAACTGCTGTTCATTCTATCAGCTGTCATAGGGAAGTGGTGGGTGAGAATGAAGCACACAGAGGAATTTAGAGTTGTTGCATGAAAAGAAAGAGTGAAGACAGAGAGAAACAGGGAAAGGAGGATAGGAAAAGGAAAGATATACAAGACAGAAATAGCTGTGGTCCTGGGCTGAAAATATTTTCCCACTGAACAATGGTGAATGCAGTTTAACAAAGAATAATATCTGAAAGTTGAATTGCCATGTAAAGGCAGTATTCTACTTTTGATCTTTGATCAATCATTCCATTGATATCAGTGGATTGTGGATTTAGGGTAGAGTGTAAGCCTAAATTTATGAAGCAGCATATGGACTGTAGTGCCAACCCCAAGAGTTCATAAATGAGTCAGGACCTCCAAAATCATGATTTAAAAAAAAAAATTTGGGTTCTCTTTATTAGTCTTTTTGTTTTTTAATCTTTAGAGTGAACTTGGGTTATGTTTTTAAGCTTTTCCCCTTAGCCATGACGCATGTAAGCTTAACTTTTTTTAAAAGAAAGCGGAGATTTTCATTTAACCCCAGGAGTCCAAGAGTTGGACTTCTAAGAAAAACACGAAGTATCATCGAGGAGTCCTTGTGGCACCTTAGAGACTGAGAAATTTATTTGGGCATAAGCTTTCATGGGCTAGAACCCACTTCATCAGATAGCTTATGCCCAAATGAATTGGTTAGTCTCTAAGGTGCCACAAGGACTCCTCGTTGTTTTTGCTGATACAGACTAACACGGCTACCACTCTGAAATGAAATATCATGAGACTCATGACAAAATCACAAAAATTGGCAACACTGGTTTAACTACATGTGGAATTTGGCCCTCTCCAAAAATGGGTATGACTCATTGCCTTAATGGGTAGAAAAGTCTCATAATATATAAAATCTTAAGGTAAACGTAAGAAAAATATGAACATGTTTTAGTAACACAAGAACCCTACATATTAATGAGAGACATTACTAATCAGCGTCCATTATAAAGCCTTATATTAATCTCCTAAAGCTATGGCTTGGCTTGAGCATTGCCTTGTTTACCCTAAAAACAAAGGAGAATGTTTCTGCAGAATTTAAGAAACTGAATCTAATTGTTCTTGAGCTACAGATAATTAAAATATTCTGATTAGAAATTTTTTACTTTTCTAACATTTTCCCCTTAGTTCAAAAACAGTTTGGTTCTCCCCCTTCAGACTTCTGATATAAGCAAATCTTGAGCCATAATCGTGACCCTAAGCCTGCAAGCACCGAAGCACATATGTAACTTTACTCACAATTGTAGACCAATTGACTTAAATTTAGGACTGAATCCTACAAAACTATACTCAGCTGAGCAGTCATCATTTGTGCAAAAAGATTCACTGAAGTCAAAGGGTCTACTCACCTTAGTTTGTTTTTACAGAATCATGACCTCATTTAATGCATTGTGAAGTTAACATATTGAAGTGAAGATGCAGAATTTCATGTTAATATTCTAATAAAATTTCAGGTTAATATTCTAATAAACAAAAATTCATGTTGATTATGCACTTTAAATCTATGCCATTAGATGGCAGTATTTCACTATTTACTGGCTGATTATTGAATTTAAATGACATTTTTTTAATCAGAGAAATTGTTATTTTTATGTGAATTTGTTTTGATTGGTTATTTCCTGAAAAAAAAACCCACAGAAAAACCTGTGTCAAAATTATAATTTAAAATGCTAGCAGAGAGAGATTAATTTTCTGGCTTTGTTTTCCCCTCCCTTTTGCATTATACGTTTTAAGTTTCTGATATTTCATGCCTTTAAAAATATGGAGCTATATAAGCATCCGCTAGCATAGAGCAAATTACACATACAGACTCTAATGTGTATAGCACATATCTACTTGTATAGTCATTAAATACAACACAAATATATGGTCTTGTAATATGATAGAGATTTTACATAAATCAGGAAATTTAAAGCTGTGGTTTCCATAGCAATTATAATTCAGCTTCCTTGCATGCACTGTATTACTATGTATGATGTTACATTTGAAGATTTTATTTATAATGTGACTGGATTACATTCACTGTGAGAATGATATCTATGAATTATTTAGTTACAGTAGTAAAATGTCAACACAACATTTCATGAACCCACATTTTGCTTTTCATTTCTATTTTTTTAAGAAATGGACAATGCAGCATGCTTACTATGACGTTCAGATTTTTGTACGTGACTAATGTGTGTACTAACTTTTTTCCAAAAGTGTAGTTCAGAATTTTGTATGTAACGGGGAATTGAAAAAAATCTCCCCTCCCCCCTCCCAAACTAAAGAAAATATTCTATTGTGTTTTTGGTATGTTGGAGGTTCTATGAAAATATTTCTCACACTGCTATTTGGCTACCTCAGCAGCATAAAAGAGAGGCTATGTGTGAATTTTTTTGTGCATAACAACATTTGTTTAAACAAGGAATTGTTTGGGTTTTTCAAAATAAAGGTGAAATAATGGTAGTCTTGCGATTAAGGCACAAGATTGGAAGTTATGAGATGGGGATAATCCTGGTTTTGCCACAGACTTCCTGTGTGATGTTATCCAAGACACTTAGGTCTCCAGCCTGCAATGAAAACACTGAAGTCAATGGGGGTCTGCATGGATGGAGGGGTCTGCCCATATTTCTCAATGCAGGATTGGGTCTTCAGTCCACAATTTTAAAACTTGGAAATTTTGCCATAACTTCTGTTCCTTAGGCTCTCCACCTGTAAAATTAGGATGATAAATGTTTTACTTCCTAGGACATTGATGTTGGGGAACAGATTTACTAATATGTGTAAAGTATTCTGAGACCCTTAGAATAAAAATATAGCTCTAATCCCCCTGCTACTATTCCCCCCAAACCCTTTTTCAAGGAATGCCCAATTAGAAACAAATAGACCAGAACTGTATGAAAGATAAGTTAGGATTATTTTTCTTCCTCCTGTTTTGGGGATATATAAAATGGCCACAGCATAGATTTCATCTGATTCCTTTCACCTTGCAACTTAATGAGTTAAATTCTTTTGTTTCCCCAGGTTCTTGATAGAAATCTGAAAGTTTTACCACAGCAAAGGATTTTTACTTCTGTCTCTAGATTAAAAAAAAAAATAAAAAAAAAGGCCTGTACTGGTGCTAAAAGTCATTAACAATGAAAGATGGAGTCCCAAGTGCCGAAGCAGAGATCCTTTACAGAAAGATGAAGTTTGACATAAAAATACCATGAGATTCTGCCGTATTGTACTTAAACTCTCTCCAAGTACATACGCAATTTTAGCTTTATATTAACTTTAAACTCTACCACGTCAAATCTCAAGAACATTGAGGGAGTGGTCAATTAATTAAAAATTGCTTTTTTCCAGAGGACTTTTTTTCTCTTTAAACCTTTTTCAGTGGACCACAAGATGGCGTCTGGGTATAAAATGGTAGTGTCAGTTTCCTGGGATGCCAGTTTTCTATAAAGATACAATTGCTTACATCCAGTAACTGTGCTAGCAGCTTGTCTGCAGCTCTGTGCCCAGATCTGAGCCTTCTGCTATATGTTTTAATTGATTTTCTTTCCTTATGGTGCTTATTCAACTTCCTGAATTTTATAAAGTATCTTGGCAAGCCTCCTCCAACTCTAGTCATGGCAACATTGGCAATGTCCCTGTCCAAGCAATGCTACAGAATGTCATGATATGTTTTCACTTGACTCCAGCATTCCCATTAAATTTGTTTTCTCTATCTTACCTTCCCATGAGTTCATACTAGCTGGAATAGGAAAAACAGTATTGTATGCCCCAGTGCAATGAGAAGTATTAATGCTGCCTGTTTCATGATGTCTTTCCAAGTGATGTGTTCTAACTTCTAATCTTTCCACTGTCCTTTCCCAAGCTAACTGCTCTGACAGGTTTTAAAACATATAATACAAAGAATTATATACTTTCTCACTGTCTCTGTGAAAGCTAAAATTGCATACGCTGTTTGAGATTTTAATTTGGAATACACATTAATCACACTTATTTCTGCAGATATATTTGTATATACATATTCTTGTGAAGTAAAATGAAATTAAGGCAAAATGGATGTCATAAAATATAAAACAAATTCAAGAAATAAAACACAAGGAGAACTATAGAGCAAACAAATGATTTTCTTATTCCTCTCTTTAGATCACATTACGTTATTTTATTTATTGAGTGGTTGGATGACAAAGTTTTGTTTGTTACACCAGGAGTTCTCAACTTTTTTCTTTCTGAGCCCCCCCACAGCATGCTATAAAAACTGCATGGCCTATCTGTGCTACAATAACTGGTTTTCTGCATATAAAAGCCAGGGCCAGCATTAGGGGGTAGCAAGCAGGGGAGTTGCCTGGGGCTCCATACCACAGGGATCCCTGCAAAGCTACATTGCTCAGACTTCGGCTTCAGCCCCAGGTGGTGGGGCTCAGTGCCCCGGGTGGCAGGACTTTGGGTTTCTGCCATGTGTTATGCTTATAAGAAGCACACGGGATCTTTTTCGGGGGGAAAAGGCAATACGCCGCTTTTATTGAAGATACAACAATTAGCATATGCATTCAATCACACACCACACACACACTGTCCCACGAGTCGATGTTATAATTACTAGTCCAGAGTCCGGATCAATCTAGTGGCCACCTAGGTTGATCATGGGTAGGGAGGAGCCAGGTTCCATCAGTCACGACACGATGCTCCAGGGAAGTCTTGGCAGGACGAACCTGAAGTTTCATGGCAAGGCACCCTGCTTATATAGTGATTTTCCTTCATTGGGACCAATGAGTTTTGCACTGTCATGCTTTAATCAATTGTTGTTTGACGAGTGCTTGTTTTCTTAAATTGTCCTTCTCATTCTTTATCACAGCTATCCTGTCCCCATTGATAGGTGCCTGTCTTATTTTTAGAGTCGTCAATCTGCCCTCCTCTGACATATCAATAGGGGTGTGTTACAGCCTCCTGGCGCCCTTGCGTCTGTCTCCGGTTCCTCCCTCGTACATCTAGTTCAGCAATAGCCTTCACATGCATCTCTTACCACATATATTCCTCATGCACACACAAAACAGAACTAATTTACACAGAACATTTTAAATAGGAACATCAAGTTGCAATGCACAAAAAAACAATCATGGCATTCTTTTACTTATTTTAAAATGCTAGCCCTACAACAAAGTAGTGACCTTAAAACCACCTGTTACTGCCTTGAAATCAGCCCAGACACAGATTCTGGCTAATGCATCTTTACCAAATGGCCCATTAGGTCATTCCTTTCCCCTATTCAAAAAGGGTGGCTGGCAGGATATAATCAAATCATACACCAATACATTTAATACATGCTACATTATTATCTCATTATTCTTTATCCTTCATTCTAAATCATACAAAATACAAACATAAAATCCTACTACTAGACATGGACCCCAGCAAGTTTAAAGCTGGCCCTGCTTGGGGGACCCCCCTGAAACCTGCTCGTGGGGCTGAAAACTGCTGTGTTACACAATGGTGGGGTTCTGTTTGTTTATTTGTTAATATTACTTGTTGAAGTCATGCTGGGGAATGAAGAGAATGGGACAATAATAGATTAAACAGAAAGCAACGCCATGTTATGAAGCATACAAGCACCATCATCTTGTACTTCTTAAAAATTGCCATTTCTCTTCAAGGGAGCATAGGCATTATTCCAATAGGTTGTTACCTTTGTACTATTTATGTGTGTCATCAAAGATTTTTCATATAAGTAGACCTCACTTTAAAATCTGTGTTTAAGAACTCCTGTAACTAGCAAGTTTATGTATAATTATAAATTAATCTGCATTTTTTCTTAATAATTTCTCCAATCTAGAGTAATGAAAGCATATCTGCTGCTGTTACTGACCTCAGCATTATAATGGAATGTGGTGAATATTCGGATTTAAGCAAGTTTGTGTCCAGGTAAGGTTTTTGTTAAATAAATTATTTTTGTATGGTTGATATGGATGGCTCATTGTACAAGAGAAAGTATTGAGTGGTTTGATTCTTTGGATTTGCTGAAAAAGCTGTGTCATTTTCTTTGCTTGGTAACATGTTGTAATCAGTGGCTCTTAAATACCTTCAGATTACTGGGTTTGATTCAGGAATTAATAGAAGCAATTCTATGGTTTGTGTCATGGCAGGCGGGCAGATTAGATTATCATAGATTTTTTTAAGGCCAGAAAAGTACCATATGAATTATAATAATAATAATAATAATTAATGGAGATATCCTATCTCCTAGAACTGGAAGGGACCTTGAAAGGTCGTCAAGTCAAGCCTCCTGCCTTCACTAGCAGGACCAAGTACTGATTTTGCCCCAGATCCCTGAGTGGCCCCCTCAAGGATTGAACTCACAACCCTGGATTTAGCAGGCCAATGCTCAAACCACTGAGCTATCCCTCCCCCAAATTATGAAGCCATATTAAAAACGGAATACATATTTTTGTTGTAATGTGTTTTAGAAGCTAAGCTTTGTATTGCTTAGTCTAGAGATAATTTAACTAATTTCAATTAATATGTAAGAAACCCTTTCATGGACTGCTTTTCTGTTCCAACATTGTTATACATGAGCAAAATGTGTGTGATTGTATCTCCCTTTAGTGATTGACCCTCATAAAGGATAGGAGTCTGTTTCTTATTCCTAGCTAGTTAAGGACAACTGGTCAAGCAGTCTTGTGCAAAGGGACATGTGGTTATCTCAGTTTGCATATAAGCTGTAAACAATGTCCTCAGCAAGAGAGAAAAGGAAAGAAGATGAAGAAAATCTGCATCTCAGCACACACAGGTGACAGAAAACAGCATGTAGCATCTTTCCTCACTAGACTCTGTTTCCTTCTGCTCAGCTGGATAGAACTTTGAGGGGGCTGAACAATAAAAGTGAGGGGCAAACACCGCAAGGTGTATCTCTCCCTGTGCATCTCCTTCTTTGTACCCTAGAAGACAAAAGAAACAGCCATTGGACTTTGGGAGAGGGGTCCTGCCCTGTAAAGTTTGATCAGTAATTCTGTTAGAAGGATGTGGTAAGAACTTCACTTTGAATCAAGTATAATTTAAGTTAGGCCCTAGGAAGTGCTTTAACTTTATTTTTTTTGTAACCATTTCTAACTTTTATGCCTCATTGCTTGTACTCATTTAAAATCTCATTGTAGTTAAATAAACTTGTTTTATTCTTTAATTGAAACTAATCCAGTATGTTTAAGTTAAATTGTCTGGGTAACGCTATTTAAGGTGGCAAGTTGTTGTGTATTATTCCCTTAAAGGGACAACAGATTTAATATCTCTGGACTGTCCAAGAGAGGGCTGCTCAGTACAATACATATATTTTTGGAAAAATCCAGGACTGGTAGTGTATTGGGGTCACTCTGCAGAAAGAACCCAGGCTGGTAAAAGCCAGAGTGTGACCAGAGTGTGGCTGGCAGGCTGCAGTTACATACAGACATTTAGGGTGTTGTTTGCATGCCAACAGGCTGCTTGTGAGTGGTCCAGGTGGTAGCTACTGCAGTAAGGCATTGTAAGGCGCCCAAGGTGCAGAGCAGCCCCTCACTTGGTTGGATTGCACCCCAGTATGTCACAGTCATGCTACCAGCCCTGCCTACAATGGTCTTTTTTTAAACAAGTTTAATATTTTTGTTGAAGTGACTTGTAAAGTATAGTACATATTTATCACTCTTATCAGAGAGGTGAGAAGTAAGCAGAGGCACCACTGGCATTTGAACCCACAATCTTCCGTTTACTAGACAGTTGTTTAACCAGCTAAGCCATGGCATCTAGTGCTACCATCCTCATAGGTCAGGAATGTGAGGCTTACTACTGGTATCACGTAACCTGCCATGGATCAGATGCTTGGTGACTAAACCAGGAACGCCACCACTCACCAATTGGTAGTGGTGGGGTTGCCAGATACCCATTGGAATGAAAAACAATATCCACAAAGGAGTAATTCCATCTGGTGCTGACTCCTTGCAGACAGTTCTTGGTTGAACAAAAGCTAGGGGAGAAAACTCTGAACAGAATTCACTGTGGAGAAAGCGTCAGGTGGTTGGCATTGCAACTCAGTTCTGCTCTCTGGCATCTCTTGCATTGGTGCTGGCTTCCAAATATCTTGGTCTTTCATGCCTTTTTGATCCAGTCAGTATTACCAGGAGGGGGGATTTGGTCCCAAGGCAAGCCTCTGCCTCTTTATTTTTCTGCCTAAGTGTATGTGCCAAAGTTTTGGGTATGTTGGTTGCACTCTTCAAACTTGCTTGCTGGAATGTGAGGACAGTTTGCACTGTGAGGATGACCTCAGTGAGGTCAATGACCCTAGAAAGGTTGCCATCATTGACCGAGGGCTGGAGAAGCTTGACGTAGACGTAGCCACTCTCTCTGAAGTCAGACTAGTTGATGCAGGCTCTCTATGCGAGATGCATTACGCCTTCTTTTAGCATGGAAAAAGCAAACGACTATCACAAACGTGGGATGGTTTTGCAGTCAACTCCTTAGCACCCAGGGTCGAATGTCCCACTGCAATATGAGGATGTATTATATCACTAAGAATATCTTCCATAGGCAGCTTTGCCAATATCATTACCTATGCCCCAGCACTTTATTCCACCTTTCAAGAGAAGGACTTGTTCTATTAGCAGGTAGACAGTGTCACCAGCAAACTACCACTGGGCAAGTGACTATATCTATTGGGATATTTCAGTGTTAGAGTCCCTCTCATCACGAGATGTGGTTGCTATGCACTGGCCACCATGGAGTAGGAAAAATGAATAACAATGGGCAAACAATACAGGAGTACTGTGCCTTGCCTATAACTACTTCCAGGGTAGTCATGGCCAGAAGGTCTCCTGGAGACATTCCACAGCTGGCCACTGGCACCAACTGGATTTAATTGTCACCCACAGAAAACACCTACAGGATATTCACCATACTTACAGTTTTTACAGTTCAGACTGTGACACAGACCATGCTGCAAAATAAGGTTTTCACTATTCCATTATACCAAACAAAGCTTTTTCCTCACACATTAACATCAACAACACAAAAGACCAAGGAGGATGTCTTCAACTCACTAAAAATCTCCGGGAAGCTGTGTCCTGCATTCCACCTCCCCTAATTGCTGATGCAGCGTGGAACACACTTAGACTGAATATCCATATAGCTTCAATCCTAGCTTTTGGTAAAAAGAATGTACAAGATAAAGATTTTGCAGCATATGCTGAAAAAATGCTTCCAGTTATTGAAGCAAAATGCACGGCATATCTCCACCACACATGAACCATTGTCTAACCTCAGAGTGGCCAAGAGCTCATTGCAGTGAAGAGAGAGGCAATGAGCTCAATCATACTGTCTCAGTCTGTATGAAAAAATACATTTTTTTTCAGAATTGAGATCTAAGAAGTATGTATGATGGAATCAAGAAAGCAATAGATCCTTCAGCTAAGAAGACTACCCCATTCAAATCTCTTAATGGAGACATACTTATTAAGACAAGCAAACAGATGCAGTGCTGGGTGGAACATTATCACAAACTCTATCCATGTGCAACCACTATTTCTGAAGCAGCACTAAATGCAGTCCCCAGGCTCCAGACCATCAAAGAACTTAATATAGAATCATATGTAAATGAGCTTGAAAAGGAAATTGCCTCCTAGCACCAGGAAAGGCTGCAGGAAAAGATGGAATTCCAGCTGAAGTACTGAAACAAGGAGGACAAGGTGAGCTGAAACAGCTGTACAATATCTTGCTTACCTGTGGGAAAGAAGGAATGATACCACAAGACGTGAACAATGCCAACATCATAATGTATGAAAACAAAGGAGATTGGAGTGACTGCAAAACTACAGCACATTCTATAGAGCAGGGGTAGGCAACCTATGGCACGCGTGCCGAAGGCGGCACATGAGCTGATTTTCAGTGGCACTCATACTGGTCCTGGCCACCGGTCCGGGGGGCTCTGCATTTTAATTTAATTTTAAATGAAGCTTCTTAAACATTTTAAAAACCTTATTTACTTTACATACAATAATAGTTTAGTTTATATATTATAGACTTATAGAAAGAGACCTTCTAAAAATGTTAAAATGTATTACTGGCACGCAAAACCTTAAATTAGAGTGAATAAATGAAGACTCAGCACCCCACTTCTGAAAGGTTGCCCACCCCTGCTATAGAGGAACAACTACAGGAATTTCTGTCCTTAGTGTTGCAGGCAAGGTGCTCGTACGAGTCATTCTCAAAAGACTAATTTTTTGCTAGATATATATATCCAAAGAGTCAGTGTGGCTTCTGTGATGGTAGATAAACTATTGACATGGTCTTCGCACTAAGGCAACTGAAAGAAATGTGTCAAGAAAAAGTGAAACCTCTCTATGTGGCCTTCATAGATCTCACAAAGGTTTTTGATCTGGTCATCAGAAAGGGAATTTCCAATTGCTAGAGAGAATTTGTTGCCCCCAAATTCTCTTCAGTATGATTTGATCCTTCCATGATTGCATAAACTTAGGCTACAGTCCACTATGATGTTGATCAATCTGGCAGCTTTGAAATCCAGAGTGATTTCAAACAGGAATATGTTTTGGAACCGACACTTTTTGGTATATCTCTGTGCTGCTTTGTTGTGTTTTCTCATCTAGCATTGAGGATATCTATCTCCACACAACATCAGATGGAAATCTCTTCAACATTGCATGTCTAAGATCAAAAAGCAAAGAAGAGAACTTCTTTTCGGTGATGGCGCAGTGCTCATTGCACACAGTGAAGAGGCTCTCGAGCAAGTGTGCAATAACTTTGTGCTTGTTTGTGATTAACTTGGACTATGTATCAGTCTAAAGACGATAATGGTTATGGCACAGGATGTGTTGACTGGACCAGACTTTTCAATAGCTTATGTCATGTTAGAAGTTGTTCACAAGCTCTGCTATCTGTATCAGATAACTTATCTCTAGATGATGAGCTTAATTCTTGCATCGTAAAGGCAGCTACCTCATTCGGCTGACTGACCAAATGTGTTGTATGGGATAATAGGAAACTAACATTTGAACACCAAGATATGTGCCTACTACACTGTGTTCTGAGCACGCAGCTGTATGGTGGCGAGACCTGGACCACCTACAGCAGGCATGAGAGAAGGCTAAACACTACACCCACAGTCTTCATCATATTCTAAATCAGGGGTTGGCAACCTTTCAGAAGTGGTGTGCCGAGTCTTCATTTATTCACTCTAATTTAAGGTTTCACGTGCCAGTAATACATTTTAACATTTTTAGAAGGTCTCTTTCTATAAGCCTATAATATATAACTAAACTATTGTTGTATGTAAAGTAAATAAGGTTTTTAAAATGTTTAAGAAGCTTCATTTAAAATTAAATTAAAATGCAGAGGCCCCCGGACTGGTGGCCAGGACCCAGGCAGTGTGAGTGCCACTAAAAATCAGCTTGCATGCCATAGGTTGCCTACCCCTGTTCTAAATATTAAGTGGGAAAACAAAGTTCCTGACACTGAAGTACTTGAGAAAGCAAAATTGTGTTTTTGAACACAGATGTCTCTGTGGGCTTGATCAATTGCACTGGATGGATGATAGACATGTTCTAAAAGATCTCTTGTATGGAGAACTTGTGGATGCTCCAAGGCCACTGGACCAATCTAGGCTCAGATTCATGAACGTTTGCAAGAGGGACTTGAAAGCATTCAACATGAACACTGTAAACAGAAAAGATTCAGCTAGCAACAGGCCACATGCTGTGCTGGACCAGGATGTCAAAGAGGCTGAAGAAGGGTATTGAGGGAAAGAAAAGCGAAGAGAACAAAGAGGAAAGCGCAGCAAGTCTCAAGCACTAGTAGTGGGCCAGCATCTTCCTCTGGATCAGTCCCATGTACCTGGATCAGTCCCATGTACCTGCACTATTTGTGGCAAGGACTGTTGCTCAAGAAGTGGACCCTGTAGCCACTTGCAATGCTGCAGTATGACACACAGTAACTGAACTGCTTTGGTGCTTACACCATCATATTTAGAGACAGACAGCTGCCATGAGATCAGGGGGTTAGAACAGAAATCAGAACCATTTTGTTTATCTTTAAAGTACCTCTGTGATAAAATGTGTAGTGTAAGTAGTTCATGTTAGAGGTAAGTGTAATGAGTCTAGCATTGGGCTAAACTCTCCCCACATCTTTATTAAGATATCACAGTCCTGATGCTCAGTATGTCTGCTCTTGCACTGTTGAACTTTGCCTGAGCACTTGCTGCTAGTTATTCTGATATGTGCTATACTTATTGTGTCACACACACTGACGGGGGGGCAGGTGAGCCGGCGGCGGGGGGGGGGTGAGGAGGCGAGCGGCGAGTCAGTGGCTGACCTGTTCTACTGATCTTGTCTTTCATAAAAATTGGTCCTTTTTGCTGCTTTTCTCTGGGCTGAGGGTTGTCCCAATGCTGCAAAGAGGGTGTTCCCAAAGGAAGGTGCTTGCTTCTAACCCCTGAGGCCATCAGTATGTCTGCTCTTCTCTAGTCAGCCCACTTGACAAGTTTAATTGTCCTTGGTCTGGCTCCCATCCCCTCTCCAAAGGTTGCAGCTGTCTGGAGGTGCCTGCCTTCCATGCCTTCCTCATTCACACCTCATTCATTTAACAGGGCAATTGATTACAAAGTGGGGGGAAGACCTTATTCTACTTCTAGCAAAAAGACATTTTTCTTTTACCTTAATTATAATACCTTAGGGGCCCGCTATAACATATTACCAAGGTTCAGTACCGCTGTTTCGACGGGGCAGCGCTGGGGAAGGAGGGTTTGTTTCCGCGGGGCGGGCGCTGCTGGGGTGGGGGGGTTGTTTCCGCGGGGCTGGGCGGTGCTGGGGTGGGGGTGAGGGGTGTTTCGGGGGGCTGGGCGGCGCTGGGGTGTGTGTGCTTCGGGGGGGGCCGGTGTGTTTCGGCCCTCAGCTGTTTTCTTTGGAGTAATATGGCCCTCGCTGCTTTACGAGTTGTGCAGGCCTGAGCTCTTTCACTAATCTATCTAGCTCCCATTTCAACCCCGTTATAGTATTGGCTTTCACAACATCCTCTGGCAAGGAGTTCCAAAGGTTGACAGTGCGTTGCGCGAAAAAATACTTTCTTGTGTTTGTTTTAAACCTGCTACTTATTAATTTCATTTGGTGGCCCCTTGTTCTTGTATTATGAGAAGGCGTTAATAACACTTCCTTATTTACTTTCTCTATACTACTCATGATTTTATAGACCTCTATTATATCCCCCCCAGTCGCCTCTTTTCCAAGTTGAAAAGTCCCAGTCTTATTAATCTCTCTGGATACGGAAGCCGTTCCATACCCCTAATAATTTTTGTTGCCCTTTTCTGAACCTTTTCCAATTTTAATATATCTTTTTTGAGATGGGGCGACCACATCTTCACGCAGTATTCGAGGTGTGGGCGTACCATGGATTTATATAGAGGCAATATATTTTCTGTCTTATCTATCCCTTTCTTAATGATTCCCAACATTCTGTTCGCTTTTTTGACTGCTGCTGTACATTGAGTGGATGATTTCAGAGAACTATCCACAATGACTCCAAGATCTCTTTCTTGAGTGGTAACAGCTTATTTAGACCCCATCATTGTATATGTATAGTTAGGATTATGTTTTCCAATGTGCATTACTTTGCATTTATCAACATTAATTAATTAATTTTAATTTATCAACATTAATTAATTACAGGTAGGCAAGGGTCACGGGAAAAGCAACAAGGAATTGGATAGGACAGACCTTGGCTGTTGAAGTGAGGACCCCTGAGCTGGAACCTGGAGTAGAGGGTGGGCCTGGGTTCCCCTACCAGCCACTGGGGAAGTGGTGCAGATTACACAGTGGAAAGTGGACTGCCTGGGGCAGTTCGCAGTAGAAGACTTTGAGGACGTAAGGGGAGGACTTTGGGGACCTGGCCATGGGGCCCAGTCACGAAGAGGAACCTGCAGCTCCTGGCGCTAGAGGGGCAGGAGAGAGAAGACCTTGGGTGGAGAGACTGCTAGAGGAGGGCCCAGCTAACCCCAGAGTGGCCAGGAGGAGGTACCTCTAGCAGTGAGTAGACCACATGACAGGGAATAGTAATCTAATTTATTGTATAAATTACCCTTTCAAGGTTTTTTTTTTTTTTTTTTTTTTTTGACACTTTGAGAATGGCTTCAACTTTGTTTGCATTTCCTAACTAGTTAAACTTTGACTCTGTCAGTAGAATGCAGCATTTTGTGCTGTATCTACAACACATCTGTATTATATTAAACTTTGCATGGGCTTAGTTGTGTGGGTGGATGCGTAGTGTGATGGTGGTGTTCTGTTGTGGTTTTGTGTGTGTGAGAGAGAGAAGGGGAACCCCATGAGACCATCATTCTTGCCACAGCTGTAAGAGTAATTTCTTGTTTTTATATCTGGTGCAAAAAGTCATGAGTACTGTGCTGAGTTAATTTTTTTTCTTTGAAAGTGGTTAAGGGATCCTGTTTCTTTTATAATGGATTTTGTTTCTTACATACTTTTTGTTTTTACTGATTAATACACTTTTGTAAAAGTGGTATAGAAATTGGATAGGTACTATTTTATTGTGGCCTGATAGGGAGTTACTGTGTTGTTAAATGTGTCTTCTGTTTCTTGGATAACTTCTCTGTCACATGCACAATAGCTTTTGAGATCAGTTCTTTCTGTAGTTAATGGAAATTTTTTTTAATCCACTCTGGTTCTCTACTGATAAATTCTTTCCAAAACAGTCTTAAATTATATGAGCTCTCTTACTGATCTAGCTATTTCTTTGAAAATTGTTCTTGGTACTTAAGGATACACACAGGATTTGGAGTTACCATTACAAAAAACACAACAGTGTAGTGCCAATACTTCACATCGTTATTAAGCTAACCAATAAATTATTGTTTATATTGTTGGTCTATCAGAAATCCCAAGATTGCTCTTCTTTCATCCCATCATCCATCTGTATTTTGTGAGCCAGTGCCATTTTCAAAGTGCTGTCTGGAAGCATGGAGGAGGCATTGGCAAGCACTGTTATCCTCATGGTGGTAAATATGAATAGGTTGTTGCACAAATACCTGAATTTGTTCAGTTACTTAAGGAACAGGGCCTCTTAGGAGGAGGCTGAAATCGAGCAACACGTCTCCTTGATGTTTTCCTAGAACGACTTCACTTGGTGACATGCTGCTTTTTGTGCTCTAGCAATGATGGGTGGGACCGGATTGTGCTGTAGACCTGGGATGACCAGCAGTGGTGGCAGAACTTTAGAATGTCCTAAGACATTTTCCTGGAAATCTGTGCAGAGTTTGCCCCAGGGTGTCAGCAGCAGAACGCCTAGATGAGAGCTGCCCTCAGCCTGGCCATCGTCCTTTGGAATCTCCCTATTCCTGATGGCTACCTGTCAGTAGCTAACCATTTTGGTGTCAGTGGATCAACCATCTCATGGACTCATAGACTTAAAGGCTTGAAGGGACTTCACCCACTCGTTCCTATAATAGACCTATAACCTCTGGCTGAATTGCCGAAGTCTTCAAATCTTGATTTAAAGACTTGAAGTTACAGAGACTCCAGCATTTACTCTAGTTCAAACCAGCAAGTGACCCATGTCCCATGCTGCAGAAAGGAAGATGAAAACCCCCCATGGTCTCTGCCAATCTGACCCGGGGGAAATTTCCTTCCCAAACTCAAATAGGGCAATCTGTTAGAGCCTCAGCACGTGGGTGAGACTTATCAGACAGACATGTGGGAAGGAATTCTCTGTAGTAACTCAGAGCCCTCCATGTCTAATGTCCCATCCCTAGCCGTTGGAAATATTTGCTAATAGAAGATGCAGATGGGCCATGTAACATTGTAGGCAACCTCATCATACCATCCACTCCATAAACTTATCAAGCTCAGTCTTCAAACAAGTTAGATTTTTTTGCCCCCTCTGCTCCCCTTGGAAGGCTTTTCGAGAACTTCACCCCTCTTAGTTAGAAACCGTAATCTAAATTTCAAGTTTGATAAGCAACAGGACCAAAAGAATGCCACCATAGCTAAACAGCAGAGTAAAAGAGGTGGTTAAAGGCAAAAGGGCATCCTTTAAAAATTGGAAGTTAAACCCTACTGAGGAAAATCAAAACGAGCATAAACTCTGGCAAGTCAAGTTAAAAATATAATTAGGTTGGCCAAAAAAAGAATTGGAAGAGCAGTTAGCAAAAGATGCACGCTAACATCAGTTTTTTTTAAGTACATCAGAAGCAGGAAGCCTGACAAAAAATCAGTGGGTCACTGGATGATTAAGGTGCTAAATGAGCACTGAAGAAAGACAAAGCCATTGCAGAGAAGCTAAATGAATTCTTTGCATTGGTCTTCACTGCAGAGGATGTGAGGAAGATTCCCATACCTGAGCCATTCTTTTTAGGTGACAGATCTGAGGTAATTGCGGTGTTGGATTTACAATCAGAATTAAAATTGGAGAAAGCCAAATCAAAGAGGAAATACTTTTCTTCTTTATCCAATAAAGATTCATCCATGCCTCTAATCCAGTGGTCACCAACCGGTCGAGGTCAATTGTGGAGAATCTCCCAGTCGATCGCAATCTCCGGTGGTGCAGGGTGGCTGCTGCTAAGGCAGACTCTCTGCCTGCTCTGGCCCCACTCCCGTGGCCAGGGGAGGGGGGGCGGGGCAGGGGTCTCCGCGCACTGCTCCTGCCTCCAAGCACTGCCCCTGCAGCTCCCGTTGGCCAGGAACAGGGAACTGTGGCCAATGGGAGCTGCAGGGGCAGTGGCTGCAAAGAGGGGTAGCGCGTGGAGTCGCGTTGGTCCCTTCCGGGAGCGGCGTGGTGCCAGGGCTGCCTGAGGTAAGTGCTGCCTCCTTCAATGGGCAGATTCTGAATGTCTCTGCAGCATTAAGACCCAGAGTAGCATGAGTACAGCTGGACCAACATTTCTCACCCAACCTGCAGCGTCCTGGAGCCAGCCCACCATACCCCATCCTGCACCCCAAGCTCCTGCCCCAGCCCTGAGCTCCATCCCAAAGCCAGCGCCCCATACTCCCTCTTGCACCCCATACCCCCTCCCGGAGCCAGCCCCCTGCACCCCCTCCTCCACCCAAAGCCCCAGCCCTGAGCCCCCTCCCAGAGCCAGCACCCCGTACCTTCTCCTGCACCCCGTACCACAACTTCCTGGAGCCAGCCACCCATGCCCCCTCCTGCACTCCTGCCCCAGCCCTGAGCCCCTTCCCGGAGCCAGCACCCCATACCGCCTCATGCACCCCAAGACCCTGCCCCAGCCCAGAGCCTCCGCCCTTAGCCAGCACCCCGTACCTCCTCCCACACCCGATACCCCCGTCAAGGCTGATTCCCCAGTCTGGCACTTCGAGTGCAGAAGATGGGGGTCCGCAAGGACTCTAAAAATTAATACTTGCCACTCCAGGCTTGTATTAAACTCCAAAGGTTACAGCTTCTCTCTGACCTTGGATTGGTAGATGCTGCCACCACTCAATTGCAGAACCCCTTTGAGAGACCAGGAAAGCTCACTTGGGAATTTCTTCCTGTGGGGAAATCAGCTGTTGCCACCAGCTAATTAAACGACATGTGCACAAACCTCTTAAGACACACAAATCCAATTCTGTTCTTAAAAAAGGTAAATTTTATTAAAAAAAAAAAAGGGAAAGAAAATATATGTGGGAACTCAGCTATTGCTAGATTTTAAAAGAGCAATTACAAGGATTAAGCACCAAGAATAGTTTTCTTGAGGTCGAGCTTAAAGGTTACAAGCAAAACAAAATCACTGGGGTTAGCACAGAGGAATCCACAAGCCATAAAGAAATAAAAGGGATACACCTACTTGCGTCTTCCTAGACATTTCCTAATCTACTTAAATATCTGGGGTTTTGAATAAGTAGTTTGTAGGTATGATACTGATGATTTTTTCATACCTGGCCCAAGCTTTTCACCATTGCTGCTCTGTCCCCCTCTTCCTGGGAGCACAACCAGAGACAGACAAACGGGAATTTTTTTCTCAATTTTTAAAAGTTCTAGCCTTCCCATGGGCTCTTTTGGTCAGGTGCCCACTCACTTCCTTTTACCTATGCATAGCAGTGAGACTTTTAACCCTTTACAGGTAAAGCAAATAGAGAACAGCTACTAAGGCCTGGTCTACACTTACCCCCCAATTCGAACTAAGGTATGCAACTTCAGCTACGTGAATAACGTAGCTGAAGTTCGAAGTACCTTAGTTCGAACTTACCTCGGTCCACACGTGGCAGGCAGGCTCCCCCGTCGACGCCGCGGTACTCCTCTCGTATAGCTGGAGTACCGCAGTCGACGGCGATCACTTCCTGGTTCGACTTATCGCGTCCAGACAAGACGCGATAAGTCGAACCCAGAACTTTGATTCCCAGCCGCCGAACTAGCGGCTGGGTGTAGACATACCCTAAGAGGGATTTTATAGCTAGCTGGCTGGGTGTCCATAAAAGGGAGCTACCCCCCCTTCATTTCTTACACCCCCTCTCGGAGCCAGCACCCCATACCTGAAGACCCAGCCCTGAGCCCCCTCCTTGAGCCAGCACCCCATATCTCCTCCTGCACCCCATACCTCCCTCCTGCGCCCCACCCTCCTGTGTCAGCCCTGACCCCCCTCCCTGGGCCAGCAACCCATACCCCCTCCTGTACCCCATCACTGTGCCCCAGCGTGGAGCCCCCTCATGCACTCAAACTCCGTCCCAGAGCCAGCACCCCATACCCCCTTCTGTACCCCATACTCCCTCCTGCAACCCATCCCCCCGCGCCAGTCCTGACCCCTCCCACAGCCAGCATGCTGTACCCCCTCCTGCACCCAACACTCTGAACCCAGCCCAGAGCCCCCTCCTGCACCCCAACCCCTTGCCCCAGGCTCAGCCTGGAGCCCCCTCCCACACTGCGAACCCCTTGGCCCCAGCCCAGAGGCCGCACCCGCCCCAAACCTCAACCCTTTGCCCCAGCCCGGTGAAAGTGAGCAAGGGTGGGGAAGAGTGAGCAATGGAGAGAGGGGGGATGGAGTGAGCAGGGCAGGGCTTTGGGGAAGGGGCAGGGCCTCTGGGAAGGGGCGGGGTAGATCCTGGGTTGCCCTTAAATTAAAAAAGCGATCTTGGGCATAAAAAGGTTGGAGACCACTGCTCTAATCAGGATAGTGGAGGACATAATCACTGGAAAATGACAGCACCCCAGCAAAGATCACTGCTTCAGCTAGATATCCTCTGCTGTCCATTCTGTTTTTAACACAGTCATGCCCCACAGTGAAAGGTAGACTATTATGTTTCCTCTTTGGGTGAAGAGACCAGACATGCTCTCGGCCCCAGTAGGTTATCAGTGCTTGACCTGTGTCACTAGCCACCCAGAATGGGAGCCAGTTCCCTGCAGTCTGAGGTTGTTTTTTTTTATTTAAACTGCTACCAGCTCCTCAATTCTGTGAAGATATATGGCCTGGACTGGTCTCCACCCCAGGAATTCTGATCTTTTTTTTTTTACTTGTCTTTCTCTGATCATACTCTTTTTATTTTTTTAAAATGTCACTACTTCCAAGTATCTTGGCTTTATTCCTTTCCCTGTTGTTCTCCTGAATGACCTGTTATAGGGGGTCCCGAGTATACGTCGGGGCTGTGTTCCTGAAAAGGGTGACGGGTACTGAAACGATGGATACCAGGGAATTTTTCCACATAAGAAATAATAGCCTGCCTCCACCCCCGCCCTGCCTTTTCCTGCCTAGTTCTGCCCCCTTCTCTGAGTGTGCCCCATCCCTGCTCCTCCCCCTCCCTCCCAGCACCTCCTGAACACTGTGGGAAGCACCCAAAGAAAAGCCACGCAAAAGGTGAAGGGATGGATATGCGGATCGGGACCATGTGAATTGGAATACATTCCCCTAATGATGAGCAATGGATACACAAAATGACAAATAAGAGGGAGATGTATACCAGGGCCCCCTGTATGAGGAAACTTAATGCTCTATTTTAAACACAATTTATTGCTTTGACTACAATTGGTTGATGACAGTACTAACAGTTTGTGGTCTAAACTGTGAACAACATGAGTGAATTTAGCTCTTGGTGCTGATTGTTTCAATAGAAAAGCAAGTTCATTTTTCTTACCTGTATTGTAATTGACCCTATCTGTACATATTCCTGTTCAATCTTTCCAAGACAAACCTTCTGATATCATGAAGTTGTTAATCAGTTGGAAGCATTCCTCACCAGTGATGCAGTTTGTTGCAGCAAAATTTTTCTTTTGCACACAAATAATTTGAGCACAGTTAGTTCTGTAGGTTTGTCAACTTGGATTGTGAAATCAGTGCTATTTTGCATCTTATAAAGTAATTCTGTTTTTAGCTTCAACCATATCTCCAATAAGACATTTCACTGTGTGATTCAATAGGGGGATCATCTGTATGTTGTTGGGAGCTGCTTTGCTGTTGACAATTCTACACACCTTTCCACAGCAGCAGGAGAGACTGTTCTCAATTGTGTGGCTTTTCTTTACTCCTGAGTATTCTTAATGCTGCTGTAATTAAGTATTAAGCACCTTTTGGGAAGTGGTTGTAGTTATTACACATCTACGTTTTAAGTTCTTGCAATAGCCTTTGGAAAAACTTCTGGTTGCTTTTCCAGGTACTCTGTATAATTCATCTTAAATGTTGTTGAAGTTTAAATGGCATCATGTTTTCTTTTGATAAGATATAAATGTACTGAGGGCAAGAATCGTCACTATATTCTGATTGTAAAACTATATTTTGTATTGCCCTGGATCTGTTTCCTTTGTACATTGCTTTTGTTTCTAACTTGTCTTAAGTACTAACATCCTGAAGTAAAAAACTCTTCTGATTTAGCTGGTCTGAGCAAAACTTGCTGGCTGTGTCCTCTTCCACTTGTATTATGCATCTTTGCAGGACATACTTTCCGAATGACAAACTTATCCATGTTGAAATTTTGGGTGTATAAATGCTATTTAGCACGATCAAGTTTACTTGCTGCTACTTATCTAATGCCAACCTAACAAAGCCAAAAGTTCAAGAAATTTATTTCTTCCTCTCTCACACTCTTACTGCCTGACACTGAGGCCTGGTCTACACCACGAGTTTAGGTTGAATTTAGGAGCGTTAATTCGAATTAAGCCTGGACACGTTCACACGACGAAGCCCTTTTTTTTGACTTAAAGGGCCCTTTAAACCGGTTTCTTTACTCCACCTCCGACGAGGGGATTAGCGCTAAAATCGGCCTTTGCGGGTCAGAATTGGGGTAGTGTGGACGGAATTTTACGTTATTGGCCTCCGGGAGCTATCCCACAGTGCTTCATTGTGACCGCTCCGGACAGCACTCTCAACTCAGATGCACTGACCAGGTAGACAGGAAAAGCCCCGCGAACTTTTGAATTTCATTTCCTGTTTGCCCAGCGAGGAGAGCACAGGTGACCACACAGAGCTCATCAGCACAGGTAACCATGATGGAGTCCCAGGATCACAAAAGAGCTCCATCATGGACCGAACGGGAGGTACGGGATCTGCTCGCCATATGGGGAGATGAATCAGTGCTAGCTGAACTCCGTAGCAGTAAACGAAATGGCAAAATATTAGAAAAGGTCTCAAAGGACATGAAGGACAGAGGCCATAACAGGGACACACAGCAGTGCCACGTGAAAATTAAGGAGCTAAGGCAAGCCTACCACAAAGCCAGAGAGGCAAATGGAAGGTCCGGGGCAGAGCCGCAAACATGCCGCTTCTACGCGGAGCTGCATGCGATCCTAGGGGGTGCAGCCACCACTACCCCAACTGTGTGCTATGACTCCGTCAATGGAGAAACACGCAACAGGGAAGCGGGTTCGGGGTACGAGGAAGATGAGGATGAAGATAACGTAGATAGCTCACAGCAGCAAGGAAGCGGAGAAACCGGTTTCCCCAACAGCCAGGATATGTTTATCACCCTGGACCTGGAACCAGTAACCCCTGAACTCACCCAAGGCGTGCTCTCAGACTCTGAGGGCACACAGGGGACCTCTGGTGAGTGTACCTTTGTAAATATTACACATGGTTTAAAAGCAAGCGTGTTTAATGATTAATTTGCCCTGGCAATCGCGGCCAGTACAGCTACTGGAAAAGTCTGTTAACGTGTATGGGGATGGAGCGGAAATCCTCCAGGGACATCTCCAGAAAGCTCTCCTTCACGTATTCCCAAAGCCTTTGCAAAAGGTTTCTGGGGAGGGCTGCCTTATCCCGTCCGCCATGGTAGGACACTTTACCACGCCAGGCCAGTAGCACGTAGTCTGGAATCATTGCATAACAAAGCATGGCAGCGTATGGTCCCGGTGTTTGCTGGCATGCAGACAACATCCATTCCTTATCTCTCTTTGTTATCCTCAGGAGAATGATATCATTCACGGTCACCTGGTTGAAATGGGGTGATTTTATTAAGGGGACATTCAGAGGTGCCCGTTCCTGCTCGGCTGAACAGAAATGTTCCCCGCTATTAGCCACGCGGTAGGGGGGAGGGGTGAAGTGATCATCCCAGAGAATTGGGTGTGTGGGGAGGGTAGTTGGGTTTGTGCTGCATGTTAACCCGGAAACCGCAGCCCCTCCTTTTACATTGCAAACCCATTTTAAATGGCCAACCCAAGGGGTGCTTGGTATGGGAAATGAGGGCGCTATTGTTTGAAACCATTCCCACATGTTAAGAAGGTTAAAAAAGCCAAAAGACTGTGGCTTACCATGGCTGCCTGAAAGCCGAAATCTGTTGCCTGGCACTGCGTGAGTGATCTCTCACACCAAACCGGCAGGGCCTCAATATAAGAGGAAAAATGCGACCTTGTAACGAAAGCACATGTGCTGTGTAATGTGAACAGCAAAATGTAACGTGAAAGAGTGTACCCATTGTTCTCTAAAATGTCTTTTTTAACCACCTCTCCCTTCTCCTCCACCAGCTGCAAATGTTTCTCCTTTACAGAGGCTAGCGAAGATTAGAAGGAGAAAACGGCAGACTCAGGATGATATGTTCTCGGAGCTCCAGATGTCCTCCCACGCTGACAGAGCTCAGCAGAATGCGTGGAGGCAGTCAATGTCAGACTACAGAAAAGCACAATATGAACGAGAGGAGAGGTGGCGGGCTGAATCGCGGGATGAACAGAGCAAGTGGCGGGCTGAAGATGATAGGTGGCGTCAGCTTGCAGACAGAAGGCAAGAGTCGATGCTCCGGCTGCTGGAGCATCAAACTGATATGCTCCAGCGTATGGTTGAGCTGCAGGAAAGGCAGCAGGAGCAGAGACCGCCGCTACAGCCCCTGTGTAACCAACAGCCCTCCTCCCCAAGTTCCATAGCCTCCTCACCCAGACGCCCAAGAACATGGTGGGGGGGCCTCCGGCCACCCAGTCACTCCACCCCAGATGATTGCCCGAGCAACAGAAGGCTGGCCTTCAATAAGAGTTAAAGTTTTAAACTGCAGTGTGTCCTTTTCCTTCCCTCCTCCCCCACCCATCCCGGGCTACCTTGGCAATTATCCCCCTAGTTGTATGATGAATTAATAAAGAATGCATGAATGTGAAGTAACAATGACTTTATTACCTCTGCAAGCGGTGCTCGAAGGGGAGAGGGGAGGGTGGGGTGGTTGGTTTACAGGGAAGTAGAGTGAACCGGGTGAGGGGGGCGGAGGGTTCATCAAGGAGAAACAAACAGAAGTTTCACACCGTAGCCTGGCCAGTCACAAAACT
>NW_020664583.1:5287281-5289253 GCF_002925995.2 Terrapene triunguis
CCCCCTTACTCTCACAGATATTGTGGAGTGCACAGCAAGCAGCAATAACAATGGGGATATTCTTTTCACTGAGGTCTGAGCGAGTCAGTAAGCTGCGCCAGCGCGCTTTTAAACGTCCAAATGCACATTCCACCACCATTCGACACTTGCTCAGCCTGTAGTTGAACAGGTCCTGACTCCTGTCCAGGCTGCCTGTGTACGGCTTCATGAGCCATGGCATTAAGGGGTAGGCTGGGTCCCCAAGGATCACGATAGGCATTTCAACATCCCCAACGGTTATTTTCTGGTCTGGGAAGAAAGTCCCTTCCTCCAGCTTTCGAAACAGACCAGAGTGCCTGAAGACGCGAGCATCATGTTCCTTTCCCAGCCATCCCACGTTGATGTTGGTGAAACGTCCCTTGTGATCCACCAGGGCTTGCAGCAGCATTGAAAAGTACCCCTTGCGGTTTATGTACTCGGTGGCTTGGTGCTCCGGTGACAAGATAGGGATATGGGTTCCATCTATCGCCCCACCACAGTTTGGGAATCCCATTGCAGCAAAGCCATCCACTATGGCCTGCACGTTTCCCAGAGTCACTACTCTTGATATCAGCAGGTCTTTGATTGCCCTGGCAACTTGGATCACAGCAGCCCCCACAGTAGATTTGCCCACTCCAAATTGATTCCCGACTGACCGATAGCTGTCTGGCGTTGCAAGCTTCCACAGGGCTATCGCCACTCGCTTCTCAACTGTGAGGGCTGCTCTCATCCTGGTATTCTGGCGCTTCAGGGCAGGGGAAAGCAAGTCACAAAGTTCCATGAAAGTGCCCTTACGCATGCGAAAGTTTCGCAGCCACTGGGAATCGTCCCACACCTGCAACACGATGCGGTCCCACCAGTCAGTGCTTGTTTCCCGGGCCCAGAATTGGCGTTCCACGGCATGAACCTGCCCCAGTAACACCATGATTTGCACATTGCTGGGGCCTGTACCTTCTGTGAGGTCTATGTCCGTGTCAATTTCCTCATCACTCTCGTCGCCGCGCTGCAATCGCCTCATTGGCTGGTCCTGGTTTTGCTTTGGCATGTTCTGGCTCTGCATATACTCCAGGACAATGCGTGTGGTGTTCATAGTGCTCATAATTGCCGCGGTGATCTGAGCGGGCTCCATGATCCCAGTGCTATGGCGTCTGGTCTGAAAAAAGGCGCAAAACTATTGTCTGACGGTGGGAGGGAGGGAGGGGCGAGTGACGACATGGCGTACAGGTACAGGGAATTAAAATCAACAAAGGTGGCTGTGCATCAGGGAGAAACACAAACATCTGTCACACAGAATGGCCCCCTCAAAGATTGAACTCAAAACCCTGGGTTTAGCAGGCCGTTGATTTCACGGAGGGAGGGGGAAGCAAATGAATACAGAACAAATCTATTTTTTACATCTTAAGCTGGCAGCCGACGATGCAGCATGACTGATAGCCCTCGGCATCTTCTGGGTGCTTGGCAGAAAATACTGGGCGCTTGGCAGAAAGTAGTGTATTACGACTGATAGCCGCCATCATCATTGGGAAGGCAGCAGAATATGACTGGAGGACATACGGAGTTTCAGCCATCATCTGTTGATACCAGTTGTAATACACCATCTACTGCCAAAAGGCAAGGGGCTGCTGCTGCGTAGCAATGCAGCCCCACGTCTGCCAGCCCCACGTCTGCCAGCACCCAGAGCGCCGATGAAGGCTACCAGTCATACTGCACCGTCTACTGCCAAAAAGTAGTATCTAATTAGCTGCTGCTGTGTAGCAATGCAGTACCACGCCTGCCGGCACCCAGATGACATATGGTGACCGTGAGCTGAGCGGGCTCCATGCTTGTCGTGGTATGTTGTCTGCACAGGTAACCCAGGTAAAAAGGTGCGAATCGATTGTCTGCCGTTGCCTTGACGGAGGGGGAGGGGCCTGACGACATGTACCCAGAACCCCCCGCGACACTGTTTTGCATC